>NC_134494.1:7789158-7938545 GCF_040206685.1 Ascaphus truei
AGAGAGGCACGGTGAGGGGGGGGAAGAGAGAGGCACGGTGAGGGGGGGGCAAGAGAGAGGCACGGTGAGGGAGGAAGAGAGAGAGGCACGGTGATGGGGGGGAAGAGAGAGGCACAGTGAGGGGGGGGGGGAAAGAGAGAGGCACGGTGAGGGGGGGGAAGAGAGAGGCACGGTGAGGGGGGAGAAGAGAGAGGCACGGTGAGGGGGGGAAGAGAGAGGCACGGTGAGGGGGGGGAAGAGAGGCACGGTGAGGGGGGAGAGGGAAGAGAGGCCACGGTGAGGGGGGGGGGAAAGAGAGGCACGGTGAGGGGGGGGAGAGGGAGGTTAGGGGGGAGAGAGGCACGGTGATGGGGGGGGGAGAGAGAGGCACAGGTGAGGGGGGGGGAGAGAGAGGCACAGTGAGGGGGGGGGGAGCAGAGGCACAGTGAGGGGGGGGAAGAGAGGTACAGTGGGGGGGGTTAGAGTAGGCACAGTGGGGGGGGGGTAGAGAGGCACAGGTGGGGGGGGTAGAGAGCACACAGTGGGGGGGGGGTAGAGAGGCACAGTGGGGGGGGGTAGAGAGGCACAGTGGGGGGGGGTAGAGAGGCACAGTGGGGGGTAGAGAGGCTGGGGGGGGGGTAGAGAGGCACAGTGGGGGGGGGGTAGTAGAGAGGCACAGTGGGGGGGGGGCGGGTAGAGAGGCACAGTGGGGGGGGTAGAGAGGCACAGTGGGGGGGGGGGGTAGAGAGGCACAGTGGGGGGGGGGTAGAGAGGCACAGTGGGGGTGTAGAGAGGCACAGTGGGGGGGGGCGGGTAGAGAGGCACAGTGGGGGGGTAGAGAGGCGCAGTGAGGTGGGGGGTAGAGAGAGGCACAGTGAGGGGGTAGAGAGAGAGAGGCACAGTGAGGGGGGGTAGAGAGAGGCACAGTGAGGGGGGTAGAGAGAGGCACAGTGAGGGGGGGTAGAGAGAGGCACAGTAAGGGGGGTAGAGAGACACAGTGAGGGGTGGTAGAGAGAGGCACAGTGATGGGGGGTAGAGAGAGGCACAGTGAGGTGGGGGGTAGAGAGTGGCACAGTGGGGGGGGTAGAGAGAGGCACAGTGGGGTGGGGTGGTAGAGGAAGGCACAGTGAGGGGGTAGAGAGAGAGGCACAGTGGGGGGGAGGGGTAGAGAGGCACAGTGGGGAGGGGTAGAGAGGCACAGTGAGGTTGGGGGGTAGAGAGAGGCACAGTGAGGGAGAGAGGCACAGTGAGGGGGGGTAGAGAGAGAGCACAGTGTGGGGGGGGGTAGAGAGAGGCACAGTGTGGGCGGGGGTAGAGAGAGGCGCAGTGTGTGGGGGTAGAGAGAGGCACAGTGTGTGGGGGTAGAGAAGGCCACAGTGTGTGGGGGTAGAGAGAGGCACAGTGTGTGGGGGTAGAGAGAGGCACAGTGAGGGAGGGTAGAGAGAGGCACAGTGAGGGGGGTAGAGAGGCACAGTGAGGGGGGTAGAGAGAGGCACAGTGAGGGGGGGTAGAGAGCACAGTGAGGGGGGGTAGAGAGAGGCACAGTGAGGGGGGGTAGAGAGAGGCACAGTGAGGGGGGGTAGAGAGAGGCACAGTGAGGGGGGGTAGAGAGAGGCACAGTGAGGGGGGGTAGGAGAGGCACAGTGAGGGGGGTAGAGAGAGGCACAGTGAGGGGGGGTAGAGAGAGCACAGTGAGGGGGGTAGAGAGAGGCACAGTGAGGGGGGTAGAGAGAGGCACAGTGAGGGGGGGTAGAGAGAGGCACAGTGAGGGGGGGTAGAGAGAGGCACAGTGAGGGGGTCTAGAGAGAGGCACAGTGAGGTTGGGTAGAGAAGGCACAGTGAGGGGGGGGGTAGAGAGAGGCACAGTAGGGGGGGGTAGAGGCACAGTGAGGGGGGGGGGGTAGAGAGAGGCACAGTGGGGGGTAGAGAGAGCACAGTGGGGGGGGGTTAGAGAGGCACAGTGTGGGGGGGGGTAGAGAGAGAGAGGCACAGTGTGGGGGGGGGGGGTAGAGAGAGAGGCACAGTGTGGGGGGGTAGAGAGAGGCACAGTGTGGGGGGGTAGAGAGAGTCACAGTGAGGGGGGTAGAGAGAGGCACAGTGAGGGGGGGTAGAGAGAGGCACAGTGAGGGGGTCTAGAGAGAGGCACAGTGAGGTTGGGTAGAGAGAGGCACAGTGAGGGGGTAGAGAGAGGCACAGTGAGGGGGGGGGTAGAGAGAGGCACAGTGGGGGGGGGAGAGAGAGGCACAGTGGGGGGGGGGTAGAGAGAGGCAGAGTGGGGGGGGTATAGAGAGAGGCACAATGTGGGGGGGTAGAGAGAGAGGCACAGTGTGGGAGGGTAGAGAGAGGCACAGTGTGGGGGAGGTAGAGAGAGGCACAGTGTGGGGGGGTAGAGAGAGGCACAGTGTGGGGGGTAGAGAGAGGCACAGTGTGGGGGGGTAGAGAGAGGCACAGTGTGGGGGGGTAAAGAGAGGCACAGTGAAGGAGGGT
This sequence comes from Ascaphus truei, assembly GCF_040206685.1. Taxonomy (NCBI): domain Eukaryota; kingdom Metazoa; phylum Chordata; class Amphibia; order Anura; family Ascaphidae; genus Ascaphus; species Ascaphus truei. Next base: position 7,791,625 of record NC_134494.1, read on the forward strand.
AGAGGGAAGCACAGTGAAGGAGGGTAGAGAGAAGCAAAGTGGGGGGGGGTAGATAGAGGCACAGTGTGGGAGGGTAGAGAGAGCACAGTGTGGGGGGGTAGAGAGAGGGCACAGTGAGGTGCAGAGAGAGAGGGGCACAGTGAGGTGCAGAGAGAGTTGGGCACAGTGAGGTGCAGAGAGAGAGAGGGCACGGTGAGGTGCAGAGAGAGAGAGGGGCACGGTGAGGTGCAGAGAGAGAGGGGCACGGTGAGGTGTAGAGAGAGAGAGAGGGGCACGGTGAGGTGCAGAGAGAGAGGGGCACGGTGAGGTGCAGAGAGAGAGAGGGGCACGGTGAGGTGTAGAGAGAGAGAGGGGCACGGTGAGGCGCAGAGAGAGAGGGGCACGGTGAGGCGCAGAGAGAGAGAAGGGCACGGTGAGGCGCAGAGAGAGAGAGGGGCACGGTGAGCGCAGAGAGAGAGAGGGGCACGGTGAGGCGCAGAGAGAGAGAGGGGCACGGTTGAGGCGCAGAGAGAGAGAGGGGCACGGTGAGGCGCAGAGAGAGAGAGGGGCACGGTGAGTCGCAGAGAGAGAGAGGGCACGGTGAGGCGCAGAGAGAGAGGGGGCACGGTGAGGCGCAGAGAGAGAGAGGGGCACGGTGAGGTGCAGAGAGAGAGAGGGACCCGGTGAGGTGCAGAGAGAGAGAGGGCACGGGGAGGTGCAGAGAGAGAGAGGGGCACAGTGAAGGAGAGAAAAACATGATTAAGAATGTAGCTTAAATATTTAAAAATGTTCCTAATATTTCAATATACTAAGATAAATCACTTATTTTGTCAGTGTTCTCGTGTGGTAACGGAGGAAGGGAGCAGCGTTGATTAAGAAAACCCTAGGGAGCGATTCATGGTATGTTTATTAATTTAAACTTTTACATCCTCATAACCTTTTATAAAACACAGAACAAATGCAAAGAAACCTGCAAGAATGGTCAGTGTGGGATCAAACCCACGACTTTGGCATTATTAGCACCACAACTGCGCTATCCAGGAAGCAATTGTATGTAGCACACGAGATCACCCCTCAGTGTGCACAAGCATAATATACAGACATTTAAATAACAATAGCATTCGCCCCACACCCACTTGGCGCCATTAAGCCGACCCCGTTCCAGGCGTGTGGCGGACTCAAATAGCCAGAAGAACCTCGTGTGTTTGCTTGATTCCCGGTGCTTCCGGGTTGTGACATCACGGGTCACGGCAAGGTCTGCCCTCATAACTACTGTCGTTGCCATTATATCATAGATGCATTGTGTGTTACCATGGCAACCAAGGACGCTAGCGAACATTTATATATAAAATGTATCAGACATTTTTAAAAGCACATACAGGCATACCCCGTTTTACGTACACCCACTTTACGTACACTCGCGAGTACGTACATATTTGCAACCCTGTTTACGTACGGAGTACGTACACTCATTTTTTTTTTTCCCCTTGCTGCTTGACGGTGGCGTGTGCGCCTATCCCTCACCAGTCGCAGAGAATTTGAACAAGCAGGGAGGTGAAGGACTGGTGAGAGGCACGCACGCGGGACTGGTGAAGAGCGTGCATGCTTACTTTACCAAGGAAGCCTTGTGCCCCGATACCGGAGGTTGGATTGTGGGGGAAGATGTGAGGAATGCAATTTGCTCTTCTCCATTGCTGTGTTGTCACTGTGACCTCAGTCAGCAGGGCTGCTGGTGTACTGTCCTGTCACTTAGACAAATTGCAAGTGCTTGATGACAAATAACAATTGTCACAAAGAGCAAACCCTCCCTGCCTTCCCCATCCCTGCCTTCCCCTTCCTATCCAAAATAGGGGATCTGGCTCAATACACTCAATAGGAAATGAATGGATCTCGCAAATAAGAAACCAAAAGACTTTGAGTCCCCAATGGCAGGGACACAAATGCTCTCTACATATTTAAACAAATATAATTTACATAATCATCTTGTATCAACGTTACCAACAAATCCCTGAATAACAAATACACATTATTAAAGGAATAAAAACGTTAACCCAAATCCTACTGTAGTTGCTTTTCTATGTAAATGTACCCATCTGTGGCTACTAGTCTGTACCAGGGCTTACTGCCAGGAGGGAAGCAATCAGGCTGCGAGTAGTTGATATGGGGTTTTCCCCCTCCGAGGAGCTGCATTGAGTGACAGCGGAGGCAGTGACATCAGGCCTGGCATGACCAATCATGGGACAAATCTGATGCCCTCCTCCTGGCTGTACTTAAGGGCAGTGCCGCCCCATATTTAGTAGTGCCTCTACCACTTGAGAGCGGCAGGTCACACAGCCAAGAGCCTGACTATTGGGCCTACTCTGGTCCTTTCCCTCCAGGGAGAGTGAGTGTGTACCATGCCTCTGCTAGAGAGGCAGGGAAGAGCTGGGACTGCTGCCGGTGCCCTTGGCTTGTAGTGAAGGTCCAGGGACCATCCTTCAGTGGTAGCTGAGAGACTGCATCAGACAGAACCCGGCCTTGTTACTGTGCTGTACAGTGAAGACAATAAACTGTTCCTGTTTGCATATACCTCCGGCCTGGTGTGTGATCTTACTAGGGGGAGAGGTAATCGGTTCTACCATGGGAGATCATCTTCAGTTCCCTGGAGCCTACGGCAGATGGAGGCACTGCACTGCTAAAGATATGTAGGGTATGAACCCAGAAGCCTAGTCCTGTGTCCCCACTACCATCGGTGGACGACTCAGCCCTCCTGTTGCCATAGGTATCTTGCACCATATACACTGTTACATAAGGAAGCAGGTTAAGATCGCACTGCTTGTCAGATGAGCCTTAGATGTGATTTACGATCTCGGTTCATTCTGTAAGATATGTGCGAATAGCAAAATATGTTGTATTGTATTGTATGTCTTTATGTATATAGCGCCATTTATGTACATAGCGCTTCACAGTAGTAATACACGTGGTAATCATATAAATAATAGATGATATAAATAACAGATCATGGGAATAAGTGCTTCAGACATAAAAGTAACATTAAGGAAGAGGTGTCCCTGCCCCGAGGAGCTTACAGTCTAATTGGTAGGTAGGGAGAACGTACAGTGACAGTAGGAGGGAGTTCTGGTAAGTGCGTCTGCAGGGGGCCAAGCTTTATGTGCCATGTGTTCAGAATATCCACAGTGCTATTCATATGCTTCTTTAAGCAAGTGTGTCTTAAGGTGGGTCTTAAAGGTGGATAGAGAGGGTGCTAGTCGGTACTGAGGGGAAGGGGGGGATTTGATTCAGAGTGTGGGGGGCAGTCAGTGAAAAAGGTTTAAGGCGGAGAGGGCTTTAGATACAAAGGGGGTAGAAAGAAGACATCCTTGAGAAGAATGCAAGAGTCTGAATGGTGCATAACGAGAAATTAGGGCTGAGATGTAAGGAGAGGCAGAAGAGTGTAAAGCTTTAAAGTGAGGAGAAGAATGGAGTGTGAGATGCGGGATTTGATCGGAAGCCAGGAGAGGGATTTCATGAGGGGAGATGCTGAGACAGATCTAGGAAAGAGTAGAGTGATTCTGTCAGCAGCGTTTAGGATAGATTGTAGGGGAGACAGGTGAGAGGCAGGAAGGCCGGACAGCAGGAGGTTACAGTAGTCGAGACGGGAGAGAATGAGGGCCTGAGTCAGAGTTTTAGCAGTCGAGCAACAGAGGAAAGGGCATATCTTTGGATATTGCGGAGGAAAAAGCGACAGGTTTTAGAGACGTTTTGAATGTGAGAGGAGAGTCAAGTGTGACCCAAGGCAGCGTGCTTGGCTAATGGGTGAATGATGGTACTTCCAACAATATAACAAGAATAAAACAAATTCACATTCTCCCAGTTTTAAGGAGCATTGAGTTTATTATGTGTACACTCATACCACTCCGGATCATTCGTAAGTCTCGGCAAACTCGTCTGGTGTTTGTCCTCCACCCCGGCAGCCTCGGTCATCAGATTTTCCTGGCTGTTGGCGACGGCGCTTCTCATCTGCGCGCATAGCAGTACGGTGGCCTGCTGGAGTCAGACGTCCTGGTTTCTTTTTACGGAGTCCTCAGAGGGTCAAAAACCTGCACGTTTCGCCTTTTCAGTCTACAGCTTCCTCAATGGTTATCCTTCACTGACCTACATGGACCATTTATAGAAATTATTGTCCAATCAAATAGCGCCAAAATAAAGTCACTTAACTCAGCTCCAATAGCATCTCCTCTCTAACCTTGTACGAAGGCATTGACAATTTTTTTTTAATGTAATTAAACAGAACAGCATAACTATTTTATACACAACTAAACATTCAATTACCACTTTAAGAAAACAATAACTGAAATACATATTTACTACCTAAAATATGCTAACACTATTATACTGGCCCTTTACAGAACTGCAGCTCAACCAGGAAAGGATCCTCCCTTGACCCTCATATGTCAGTAGAGGTATAGTTGTGGTGAGCGCAGAAAACCATCGGAATGTATATAAAAACACTCAGTTAGTGATAAAGCATGGATACAATAACCGTGCAGTATAAAGTAAATACAATGGAGAAAACTGATTAGGGTAATGATGGAGATGAAAGCTGATAGAAGATAAAAAACTATACTCACACGGACAAGTGTGAGCTCCTCACATCAAGGTATCTTTAGTTGTGTAAGTACCCCCTCGAACTTGATCTTTAGGTTCCTAGAAGACTGTGTTAATGGACCAATGCTATCCTTGCAGTAATCCAGGAAAGGACGACAATCGCAAATAGAGATAAAATATATGCACTTTATTACAAACAAACGTACGTATACATAAAAGGGGGAAGGGAAACACAAAAACGAATGTGCGCCCTAAAAGAATTCACTTATATGCACACCAAACTAGTGTAAAAATTAACTTTTAATAAATTCCTTAAAACATATATTACCAAAGTAATGTGTAATGTGAATTAAAAATATATTAAATCAGAGTTATCTGGCATCCATGTCTTTAATTATTGTGTCGTGCTGTCCCAGATGTCCACTTAATATTGGTGGGATACAAAAGACAAAGGATGCTAGGAGTCAGGGTGTTAACCCCTCTGGAGCGGACGCGCAATGTTGTCAGTCTCCTACTTGGAGCTGTTTTAATGTAGTGTCTGCAGTCTCCTGGCTTTAACTTTGCAGACCCTAGCAGTTTGTCGTTCATTTATTTATTTCCACAGTTTGTGTGCCTGCTTTCCTTGCATTCTATGTGAGGTGCTTTCACAGTTATCTCTGTGCTATTCACCCCTGCACTACTGTGTCTGGCGGGTGTATGTTGCAGAGTCTGCTACATCATTACACTGTACGTGCTAGCTTTATTATCCAGGCACCTGTACCTTAACACACTAAGCCTTTATTGCAGTGTGCAGTGCTGGTCCATCTAGAAAGGAAGCGTAATTAATTATTTGGCCACTCACTTGTGAACAACTATATACTCTCACTACTGGGTCTCATCGTTGCTCCAGAGGGGTTAACACCCTGACTCCTAGCATCCTTTGTCTTTTGTATCCCACCAATATTAAGTGGACATCTGGGACAGCACGACACAATAATTAAAGACATGGATGCCAGATAACTCTGATTTAATATATTTTTAATTCACATTACACATTACTTTGGTAATATATGTTTTAAGGAATTTATTAAAAGTTAATTTTTACACTAGTTTGGTGTGCATATAAGTGAATTCTTTTAGGGTGCACATTCATTTTTGTGTTTCCCTTCCCCCTTTTCTGATTCACTTTTCAGTTCACAGTTTGCACCCATCTTTTTGATTACCTCACCTATATATTTGATTACATTATTCAATTGGTATGGTCCTGTGATCACTCCCTATCCCTCTGTTGTTTCTGTACGTATACATAGACTTACATGTATGTAAAGACACTTCCGGCACTGATAGCCACATTAAAACTCTGTGTGGTATCCCCCTGCTTCCGCGTCCGGTCAGCAGGACCTCCGTCAGAGTAATCGTAAGGGCTATGGTGGCCTTCAGTGGACACAAAGAACTTCACCACCGACGGAACTGCGCGTTTTGCAAAGTATCTCTTGCTTCGTCAGGTTTCTGTCAGTGATGTGTGGTGAGCCTCTACTTATACCCTGAATACCTAATTACCAGGTGTATCGCTGATCATTTTGATTATACTTGTTTATAATAAACATATAAATCTGTGTTCTGGGTACACAGACTCAACATGTGTTTGTTGTTGTGAATGATTGTGTCTGTGTGTACTCTCAAGTGTAGTATTTCCTTTCAAAAGGTGGAAACGGACCACACAATCTATAGGGACTTCTCTAATGGTATTAAAAGCATAAGCCCATTTTGTATGTGCAAAAATATGACAATTAAAAATGGAAAATACAAAGGGGAACTTAAAAGATGGCAACCTATTGGTTGTTTCAGAATAATAATTCACATAAAAACAATAATGTAATAGCCAACAAAAGACAGAAGTGTCACATTAATCCTTCAAGTCTCAAAAGTGTTAAATATATGAGACATTGGCATTGACAAAATATAATAGGCATACTGTATCAAGCACAATATATAAAAAGCTATGGAACATTGACATGTTAGTCTTGACAGCAGATAAATACATCCAACACAATATCTACTAAAGAGTATATAGATAATGTGTCATCAAATTTAGTGTGTCACAGTTAGTGAAAGTAAATCAATACAAGTGTTTAAAAAACTGAATTGCAATAATGATTAGTTAATTGCATAAAAGACACAGTTAGGCCTGGGACATAGTGAGCTTTAAGCTCGCTGAGCCGCGCTGAGCAGATCCACAAAGCCCCTGCATCTGTCATCAGCGTGGCAATAGTTTCTCCCTCCGCATGCGTGCTGATGCGTGCGGAGGCTGAGAAACTTTGCTGAGACAGGCAGGTTTCAAATTTGCCGCTCGGGGAAGCGATGTGAGCGGTCACGTGACTGCTCACATCCAATGGGAGTGAGGGACTAGCCTCGTCTCCCGCTCCGCCTCCTGGCACGCCTCTGCTCCGCCTCCGCCCCGCCCCATGAGCGCACTCACTGCCTCGCCTGCAAGGACAGGAAAAGCTCCATTTTGAAGCAGGCGAGGCAGAGCAGGAGCACGGCTCAGCGCTGTTTGCTCCTCTATGTCCCAGGCCTTAGTCTCAAAAGGTTTTCTTAAAAAAGTGCATGGCTCCACCTGGTGGATTCTTTAGTTACCTATATGTACTTGCAGAAAAAACAACTAAATATTAACCTATAGTCAGACATAAGGTGCCACAGCCAGATATAGGGTTAAATAGGGATGATATTCTGGAATATATTGGGAATATCCGGAAGAAGAAGATGCAGTCACAAAGCGTGCCCAAACACTTCTCTGAAGTACACAATGCCAATCCAGCCAGACTCAAATACAGAGCAATCGAATGGATCGAGCAACATTGGAGAGGAGGGGACAGAGGCCCAAATGGTCTAAATATCGATATAGATATTGCGGCCTTTCTCTGATCCCTTGCCTCTCTGGAACAGGATTCATGAATATATATATATTCTTTTTTTTCCAGATGTTTTTTATACAGGTATACATTTTTTTTTAAACATTCTCGTTAGAAGTACCTTCATTTGCCTCCCTAGTACAGCATTATATGTCTGTTAGAATTATTCTCCGCAGTATTGTAAGTGGAACATGTCCCTATCTTCCCTTTGGATTTTCTCTCCTGCTTCTACCTATGATAGATAGGTTTTTATTATCACTTTTTTATCATCATCTTTTTATTATTAATCAACATTGCTTGTATATGTTCCACACATTCTGAACTGTTTCATACATTCTGGACTGTTATATTTGTTATGCATGACAGTAATTGGAATTTTTTTTCATCCCTATAGAACCTTACTGCAGACTATGAGGATTTAGCCACACAGCCTATTGTAGTGTTATAGATGCTCTCTGATTATTGGGTTTATCTGGCTGGGGCACCTTATGTCTGACTATAGGTTCATATTGAGTTGTTTTTTCTGAAGTACATATTGGTACTTTTTATCTAGCATTCTAATTATTTCTTAGTATTTTTAATATTTTCTTGCAGTCTTGCAAGTATTAAAGCTTTTTGCATTTAGTTCCTATGATGCATGTTGTTATATTGTGAAGTTTTGTGGCAAAATTCTATTGAGAAGGACTTGTCAAACATTGAACTAAGTCCGGATTGGCTGCACAAAACTATTTAAGGGACCAAGGACCATCTTCTCACAATCAAGGACCCCTGACGAAGCACCTCTCCGAGTCCTGATTGTGAAAGATCTGACAAGGAATTCCCGACGGTCAGCGTCATCACGTGCAAATGCTGACCCCGTGAGTGAAGAAACGTGGAAGTGTTGATGGAGGAATCAGGGCTAGGAGCTGACAGCGCACCAGCTCACGTGCAGAAGCCTACACATCCGCGGGACCCCTACCTCCATCGGTGGATGTATCCCTTGAAGTCTGTGGAACAAATGCCCTCACAGAGGGCTACTATGTGAGTAGCCTTCTGTTATTGTGTTTTACACTCAATACACAAGTGACTTTTTGACACTATTGTGTGCATTTGTTTTTTTTTTTCTCTACACGGTTCACAACCTGTGTGAGACAAGAGGGGGAATTAACCCCTGGTTGACCAGTCCCTAGTGTGACCTGCTATAGAAGCCTTTCTTTGGGACAACAACACTTGACATTTATTTGTGCCGTATGTACGTGTATACTTATACCCAATGCACTATACGAACTGGAAACAATAGACAGTATTGCACCATTGTGTGTCTTTTCTCTTTTTGTATTCCACTGTATGTACTTTCCGGTTAACTGCGCTCCCTGAAATTTCACCCAGAGTCTATCAAAGGCCTTTTCGCCATCTAAAGAGAGCCATCGGAGTGGCGTACCCCCTGCGCTCGCTGAGTGCGTCAGGTCTACAATGCGACGTACTTTATCTGCGGCTTGTCTAGTAGGGATAAAACCCACCTCATCGTGGTGTGCCATGTACTCATTTAGCCTGTTGGCTAGTATCTTGGCAAATAATTTCAGGTCAGTACAGTATTAATGAGGGAGATGGGGCGGTAGCTCGAACAACTTGTACAGTCCTTCCTTTTCTTAAGGATCAGCACAATATTAGCTGAGGCCATTGTGTCAGAAATAGACTCACCTTCCATAAATGTATTGAATAGAATCCTCAGTTGGGGGGTGATAATTTTGGAAAAAAAATTGTTATACAAACCCGAAAACCCATCGGGACTAGGGGACTTAAGGTTTTTAAGGCCTTTAATTGCTAGCATTATTTCCTCGCAGGAGATTTTACAGTTAAGTTTTGATTGCAAAAAAAAAGAAAGCGCAAAAAGGAAAAACACAGTTAGTAAAAAGTAATTGTCTTTATACCAATTAAAATAAAACTACATAATAAGAAAGTACATAAAAAGGATTCACATGAACCCACAATTCCACAATGACAAGGCACTAATGAGGATCCCTGCAACAAAAGCCCATAGATCTAGTGATGTAAAAAGTCCTGGATGACTTCCGGTGACGTCAGCTGACATGGACGGGTAGTTTGGGAGCTCCGCAGACTCTCCCGTATAATTTACAAATATAGCACCCCTCCACCTAAAACTTCAGCCCAAAACTTATCCCCCCGCGAGGGGCAATAACACTAAGATGTCCAAGCAAGCGAAGAAACCCGCAGCGCAAGCGGTTGCAAAGCTCTTCTCGCCACACCAGAGAAGCCCTGACCCGCAGCCTGTAATCCAAGATGGCGGAGGCGCACGCGGTGACCACGCGCAACAGGGTAGAGCAGCCCGACAAAAGGAGGCCCAGGCGCAGGAAGAACCGATCACCAGAGCCTTCATGGAAGAACTCATGGCACTACAGCACACAAAGCTGCAGGCCTCTCTACAATTAGAAATAAAGACAGCTGTTACTGGCCTGACACAGCAGATAAATGGCCTGGCAGACAAAACAACAGCCCTGGAGGGCGTGATGGAAGAGTCCCAAAGGCGCCAGACAGCGGCAGAGAAAGAAATTTTCCTGCTGCGGGAGGAACTGGGGCAGCTCAGGGAAGCGCAGGAGGACCAGGAGAACCGGGATAGGAGGCAAAACCTCCGTATCCGTAACATTCCGGAGACGGTTCTCCCTGGCCTCCTCCGCCCCTACCTAGTGGACCTCTTTGGGTCAGTATGCGACTCCCTGCAGGACTGTGATCTAGAGATAGACCGAGCCCACAGAGCCCTGGGGCCCCGCTCTGAGGACCCAAGCAGAAGACGGGATGTAATTGTGCGTTTGCACAGTTACACTACAAAAGAAAAGATAATGGCGGCGAGTAGGGGAATAGAAACACTCACCTTCCAAAATGAACACCTCCAGATATTTTCTGACCTGTCCAGAATAACGGTGTTGAGGAGAAAAGAAATGAAGCCCCTAACAACCTTCTTGCAGGAAAACGACATCAGATATCGTTGGGGGTTTCCTTTCAAGCTCACCGCAAACAACAAGGGCAAATACCTTACAATAAAATACCCAGAGGACATGGCCCCGTTTGCACGAGCCCTCGGCCTAACGCCGCCAGTTACCTGGACTCCGGACCAGAACCGCATCCCAGTCCAGCAAGAAGAAGAGGGAGACAACAACCCGGAGCCGAGGCGGAGAGAGGCCTCAACCCGGATGAAGACATCCAGACGGTGAGCAGACCAGCGACGCACGCGGCTCCCACCCAACATGGATACCGCAGCTTACTCACCAGCTGGAGTGGAACACGGAGAGCCGCCCCCTCGGTCCCGGCTGGCGGGATCCCGCAGAGCTGGACTCCAGAGGACCACCGCCCTAGTCGGAGGATGCCACCGGCAAAAGAGGCTCACAGCTGAAGAAATCCACACCCTGCAAGTCGAAAGACAACATGCTCCGAGTTAAAGAGCTAAAGCTCGAGCTGCCGGGGTTTGAGGAATTGAGCTCCACGGGCTTGGGTGACGGGGGGTGGGGGGTTGGCATTTTTGCGGGGGAGGGGGGAGAAGAAGACAGCTGCAGCTCAGGGAGGGCAGCAAACTGTAAGTACTTTTCGCCCCCCCCCCCCCTCCATAGGAGTTGGAGGAACTCCCCGGAACCTCAAGACTGTGCCTCACGCTAAACTCAAGCTAAAGCAGATTTTTAGCAAAGTTTTAGCAAAGTTTTTTTTGCACTTTACTAGCAAAGTTAACGGTTTACTGTTCTGCAAGCTATACAAATACGAACGGGGTGTAAATAAATGAGAGATGGGTCCCCCCCCCCTTGTCTTGACCCCCCCACCCTCAACTAGCCTTACCCCCCCATCCCCACCCTCCCCCCCTTCACTCTCCCGGTTCAAAACGGCTTAAGAGTTAACACTGTTACCCCAAGTCAAGTCAACTATTATAATGCAATAGTAAAGTCAAGGAAGTAATCAAACCTCAAGTGAGGTTTACTGTATTACCTGATAAATATGCCTGAATTAACATCTTAAGGTATAGCACAAGAGATATACATCCCTCCTCCTTACCTCCTCCCCCCTCTTCCCCCCTCCTCCCCCCCTCTCCCCCCTTCCTCCCCCCCTCTTCCCCCTTCCCCCCCTCCTCCCCCCCCCCCTCCTCCCCCCCTCTTCCCCCCCGGACTCAACCCACCCACCCCCACCCTACCCGCCCCCCCCATCCTTACTCCCCCAGGCCTTCCCCCATCCTCCCCCCCCCCCCCCCCCGTGTGTCGCAACGGACTAAGAGGCAACATAGCAAACACTTAAAAAACTGTTGCAATCAAATTCCTAAGCTAATGGAGCAATCAAACCTCAAGGGAGGTCTGCTGTTAGATAAGAAACAGGCCCGATTGGCTTGCTAATGTACTGTATAAGAGATGTGTACCCCCCCCCTCCCCTCACCCTCACCCCCCCCTTCACCCCCCCCCTGATCCCCTCTCCCCTTCTCTGTCGCAGCCCACCCACCCTTGGTCAATAGGTCCCCAACCCTTCCCTCCCCCCCTCCCCCTCTCCCCCCTCCTGGCTCGCAATTGACTGAGAGACAACATCTCACATACCTGAACAAACGTTGCAATCGTACGCATAAGCTAAGGGAGTAACCAAACAACAAGGGAGCTCTGCTGCACCGTCTGATAATTGTACTAGAAATGTATGTCAATATAAGAGAGAAATGTACCCCCCTCCCTCACCCCCCTCCTGTCCCAGCCCCCCCCACCCTTCCCATCCCTCCCCCCCCTCCCCCTCCCTCCCCACCCCCATCCCCCCCCTCCCCCCCTCCCCCCCCTTGCCCCATACAAACGCCACCCACCCACCCTCGCCTCCCTCCCCACCAATCCCCCCCCCCCTACCCTTTACCCCTCCCCTCCTGGAGCCCCCCCCCCTTCCCTTTTTCCCCTCCTCGTCCCCTTTTCCTGGACCCTCCCCTCTCCCCCTCGTTCGGGGGTCCCCTAATAGGGGTAAAGGATCAATACGTAACCCACAAGTTAAGGAGTATTGGTGATGGTTTACACTAGCTGGTTCAGAAACGGGATATCATGGGACCCGAACGTTAGGTCCCCCCCCATGAGAACCCATAGGATAGGGTAAGATGTACATAGTTCTCGAGAGTCTGCGTCCCGGACTTGCCTGTTCCCTCGGTTTAGGGGTTAACGGACTTCTCCCAACGGGCCTTACGCCCACATGCTGGTTAATACAACTGGCAGTAAATTAAGAGGTCCATTTCTGGCCCTCCTTCCACCCTATTTCTTCCTGGCGACCCTGTCCCGCCAGGCCTTTCCCCTATCCCCTCCCCCCTTCCCAGCGCCCGCAGGCGCCCCTCATGTGTCTCACCCCTCCCTCCCTTACACGAGGCCTGACAAACTACCCCACCCACGCCAGCTCAGGCCTAGGATCTTTGACACCCAAGAAAACCTCTTCACATGGGAATCCCAAGAGCTTCGGAGCCCAGGGCCTCGAAGGAAAACAAATAGCAATAATGTCTGCCATTAAACTCATATCAATAAACGCCAAGGGGCTTAACTCCCTGAGGAAAAGGAAACTAGTTTTGAAAGATCTGAAAAAATCCAAAGGAGACATTATCCTTATTCAGGAGACCCACTTCAATTCTCCAACCCCTCCCAACACATTTAAAAGCGTGTTCCCACAGGCATACTTTGCCTCGTCCCCAAGTAAAAAAAGAGGAGTAGCCATCCTCATTAGAGCAGGGACACCATTTGCCCTCACAAAAACCCACCCAGATCCAGATGGACGATTCCTAATAATTCAGGGTACGCTTGCAGGCACACCAATCACATTAGTCAATATTTATGCCCCCAACGACAATCAAGTTCCCTTCCTCAGAAAACTCCTTGAATCGCTAGAACAACAATCCTTGGGGTCACTTATCATAGGTGGGGACTTTAATATGGTAGCCTCCCATACGCAAGACAAGTCAAACCCCTCTAGCATTGCTCAACCGCCCCCCCATGGCATACACATCTCACAATCCCAAAAGAAAGCCAAGAAATTTAGGGACATCATGGAGGAATTCTCACTGGTAGATATCTGGAGGGCCCAGCACCAGGGTCAAAGGGACTATACCTTCTTCTCTTCCCCTCATCAGTCCTACTCGAGGATTGATTATTTTCTAGGTACAAGAAATGTTCTCCAGGCCTCTGCCCAGTCAAGCATAGGATCAATTACATGGTCGGATCACGCACCCATAGATCTAACCCTAACCCTCCCTTTTATCAAAAACACGCAATACAAATGGAAGCTAAATGATTCCATGCTCAATTGCCCAGACACAGAGGCGACTTTACGCCAAAAACTCTCGCTGTATTTCCAGCAAAACATAGGGTCTGCCTCCACCCCAGCCATGCTCTGGGAGGCTCACAAAGCCACAATCAGAGGAGATCTAATATCAATAGCCTCATACAAGAAAAAAATTAAACTCAAACTCCAAAAAGGCCTGACAGAAAAAATTGCACAACTGGAACAACAACATAAAGCCACAACATCAAAAAAAATACTAAAAAACTTAAACTTAGCAAGGGCGGCCCTTAAACAGTCTCAACTAGAAGACGTCGAAAAGGCCCTCAGGTGGACTAGACAGAAGTATTTTGATAAAGGCAACAAGGCAGATAAACTGCTGGCCGCTAAACTAAGAGGAACTAAGGTCAAATCCCAGATATCCCGAATTAAGACTAGAAAGGGACAGGTTACATACACTGAAAAAGAAATAGCGCAGGAATTTGCGGATTTCTATTCCGATCTATATAACCTCCATCCTTCAGGCCAAGACCCAGTCAGCCTTGAAACAATTACTCGCTACTTAGAGCAATGCTCCTTACCAACGCTAACCCCAGAGGAATTAGAAACACTCAATGAAAAGATATCACAGGAGGAACTGAACCAGGCCATAAGCTCTCTCAAGCCATCTAAGGCCCCGGGCCCAGATGGGTTCACTAACTCCTACTACAAAATGTTTAGATCCACTTTATCACCTCACCTCCTCAGCATGTTTAATTCTTTCCTACAAGGCGAACCAATCCCAGCCACCATCACAGAGGCAAACCTTGCCATAATACACAAGGAGGGTAGAGACCCATTATTATGTGGAAACTACAGGCCCATCTCCCTATTAAATACAGACCTCAAAATCTACAGCAAGATCCTGGCAAACAGGTTAAATCCTATTCTCCCTAGACTTATACACGTGGACCAAGTGGGCTTTGTGTCAGGAAGACAGGCCTCCGACAATACCCGCAAAATTATTGATATAATTGATCACGTGCATCTCACTGGTTCTAAAGCAATGATTCTAAGTCTTGACGCCGAAAAGGCATTCGACAGAATCAAGTGGACATTCCTAGACCAGACTATGAAGAGGTTCGGTTTCTGTGGCCCATACCTAGAGGGAGTGAGAGCCCTCTATCAAAACCCCACAGCCCATGTAAAACTGCCAGGAGGCCTCTCGAATCCAATACAAATTAGGAACGGGACCAGACAAGGTTGTCCACTCTCCCCTCTACTATTTGCTTTAACTATAGAGCCCCTTGCAGCGACAATCAGGAATGACAAAAGCATAAAGGGAATACCAATCGGGAGTAGGGAGCATAAAATCTCACTATTCGCGGATGACGTGATCTTGACGCTCGCGGACCCCCACATCTCCCTCCCTAACCTCCAAAGAGTCCTAACCCAATTCGGAGTAGTCTCAGACTATAAAGTCAATATGGACAAGTCTGAGGCACTAAATTTATCCCTACCCGACCAAACATGGAAGCTTATTCAAGCCAATTACAAGTATAAATGGAGTACTACCTGTATAAAATACCTGGGAGTTAAAATCTCCAACTCCTATAACAAACTCTACCAATATAATTATCCCCCCTTACTCGATCAAATCAAGAAAGATCTAGAAGCATGGAGAAAGCACCAAATATCATGGTTTGGTAGAATGGTGTCTATAAAAATGAACATCCTGCCCAGACTACTTTATTATTTTCAAACCCTCCCAATCCTAATTCCACAAGCAGTATTAAAAAATCTCCAATCCCAATTTTTCCAATTTATATGGAACGATAAAAAACCCAGAGTCCCCAGATCAGTTTTGCTTTCACCAAAAGAGAGAGGAGGTTTGGGGGTCCCCGACATAGTCAAGTATTACCAAGCAACACAGCTGAAGCAGGCAGTGGTATGGAACTGCGACCCGGCCCTGGCTTCCTGGCTTGAAATAGAAACTCACTATGCACGTCACAGCCCCCTTCAGTCAGCAATGTGGTCTCCAAACAGCAGTAGGACCGGTCCACAGAGATTCGATCTTGGAGCAATGAGATGCACGTGGAATATATGGCTTAGAAGCAAAGGGAAGTATGGTCTGATAGCATCCCCTTCCCAGCTCACACCACTCTTCGGGAACCCCAACTTCCCACCGGGGTGTTCCCAAAGACAATTCGACCAATTTCAGGGTCATAATATTAAGCTGGTTGCCGATCTGCTGCAGAAAGAGGTAATCTTGACTTATCAAGAGCTTAAAAACAAATATCAAATTCACGACCTCCACCTATTCAAGTACCTACAAGTCCGCCACTTTCTACTAGCATTGTCGCCAGCAGCCAAATTCCCTCCACTCACTAGGTTTGAATCTCTTTGCATCAAAAACAAATACCAGAGAGGCCTGATATCCGAGATCTACAAGGGTCTGGAGCTCGGATCTCGGGCTCCTACTCACCGGTACATGCAAAAATGGTCAGAGGACCTTCAGATTCAAATAGATCAGGAAGACTGGGCAGAGATCTGGGAACAAGCTAAAAAAACATCAATATGCACAATAACAAAAGAGAACATCTATAAAATTATGTATCAGTGGTACCTGACTCCAGCTAGACTGAGCCAAATCTACCCCGGCACATTAGATCTATGCTGGCGGGGATGTGGTCCAAAGGGGGACATGGCCCACATTTGGTGGTCATGTCCAGAGATTCAGAAGTACTGGAACATGATCCAGACACTCGTAGAGGACACAACGGGACTTAGACTCCCGTCTGACCCACTGATCCTGGTGCTGGGCAAACCTACGGAGGATATCCCCTCCCCGATGTCCAGGCTCACCACGGCCATATTAACAGCAGCCAGGTGCTCAATAGCAGCGGCCTGGAAGCAGATCAAACCTCCCCCAAAGACTACTGTAGTCAGGAGAATAAACGAGGTAATGTTAATGGAGAAGCTCACGGCCATGCTCCAGAAAAAGATACCCCAATTCCAGAACACTTGGGAACCCTGGCTTGGGAGATAGAAGCAGAGAAGACCACACAAAGGACACCTTAAAGCGGGCAAATTCGCTACACACTCAATTCAAAGATAAGGACACGGCCTCAGCCCCCCCCCCTCCCCCACACCCTCCCCCATCTTTCTCTCCCTTCTTCTCCCCTGTTAGTACTCCTCCCACCTCCTCATAGTCCCCTCCCTTCTTACCTTTCCCTTTTCCCTCTCTTTTTCACCTCTTTCCCCACTCGTGGAAAACGAGAAAAAGACATTGGTCAAAATGTATAACTATCTTGGGCTCAAGATAACAATGTATGTAAAAAAAATTCCTGTTTGAAAAATGACCAATAAAAGAAATTGTTACAAAAAAAAGTCCTGGATAATAGCTAGATGTTATTAGCTTACATGTGGTTGAAACAGGGACCAGCTTTCATGCAAAGTCAGGGGAAAACTACCAAAATCGACCGAGCACCCGTCGTCACGTCCGCTCCTCGATGCGTGATGACGTCACCTCTACGCATTTCGCATCATATGACGCTTCTTCAGGAGATATGTCTAGCCACTCCCATAGCGGCTCTTATATAGCAAAAACAGATAATTCCACTGCCAATGGGAGCTAGTATAGGGGAATTACAGCCTTCCAATCAATGTACAACCAAAACTTTATACAAAGTCTGCGTCTGACTGTGTGGGAGACACCACCCTGCTTTCCGACTGACCCGATCTGTTTCTCTCCCTTATCTTAAAGAAATCCCACGTGGTTGGCTTTTTCGGAGCCATCCTTATGAATCCTAGATCCTACTCCAATCTGTACTTTGCCTTCTTTTTCTATATTGTTCAAAAGATTTTGAAGACCCGCTGCCTCATGAGGCGGTCATTGTGGACTGCGCCACGTGCGTGCCTCTGGGAGACATCTTTGTTTTAATTTTAATTACTCCTGTTCTGGTAGCACTTGAGGGTCGCCAACTGTAGTAGTGCAAATGGATACTGTCTGTTGGCCTCGGTTTCTTTATCTGTCAGGGACTGTGGCATTAGGTAGCCAAGTATGGGATCTGATTGTAAAGAGGGGTATTGGCCCTGATGAGGGTTTCTCTGCACTATGGCAAGATGTTTCCCGCAGCTCTTACCCTGCAGCAGCTCAGGGCAAGATGGCCACCCCTCCTCTCCTCCTGCTTTTAGCTGCGGTGAGCTGCTCCGACGGCTGCACTCTAAATTACACCCGCTAGGGACTGATGTCCTCCATCTGACTTGTGTTCCCTCATCTCTGGGCAGAGCGCCACGGGTCCCTTCGACTCTCCCTATACCACAGCACCTCCCTCGGGATCTCTCTCTACCTCAGCAACGCGTCCCGATTGTCATCGGCTCTCTCTGACTCTGGGCTGCGTCGTCACTTAACGGGGACCTCTCTAGACCCGTCGGTCAGGCACGGGTCGTGCTGTCCTGTAGCCCGTGGTGGCTCAGAGGATCTTGTGAGCAAAATGGCCGCTCCACCTCTCATCCTCATGGACCCCCGGTGGCCATCTTGCATCTGGGCCAGATCAGGGAGCAGCTCGGGCAGTCTCTCCCACTTGGCCTCACGAATGGTGGGCCCAATGTCCTGGCTTCACCAGTAGAAAATGGCCGCCATACTACCAGCGCTCCTGTCGCTCTCGCGGATCGGGTATGCAGAGAGTCAGTGTTGTGTTTATTTATTTTATTTTTTTATATTATGTTATGTCCCAGCCACCGCATATCCTCCACGGGCTCCGGGCTGTGTGGGGGGGGGAGCGGGGAGCAGGCCCAAACTCCGGCAGCGCGCCAAAACAAAATGGCTGCTCCACATCTTACGGCTCCTCCACCCTTCATACAAGACTTGCCCCGAGGGATAGGCAGGCCCACCCACAGCTTTGGCCCGCAGGGTGTTCACAGGGGTAAGAAGATCGTCCCTGGCACCCACGCTGTTTCTGCCGCTTCACTTCCCAGCGGTCTCGCGGGATTCCACTTACTGTCAGGTTGGTGTCAGCTCGGTCTCTGCGCCATCTCTGCCCTCCGAAATCAGCTCCTTTTGAGTTCTAAGTCTTTTCATTTAGTACCCCGAAGTGATGTGAACCTTTTTATGTTCTCTTTTTGGGGATGTTTGGTGTTGATTTTTACCTTTTTTTTTAAGGCGAATATGTCTATTTTGTCTGAGGAGCCGATCCAACATGCGACCATTCAGATTAGTTGTTAACCAGTTTTAATTGCAGTGTAGCACAAATCAGGGAAAATTATGTGATATTACGGCAGGAATGTTGGTTCCTATTTTAGTTAATCAGCCCAGTTAGTCTAATGTAAACTGTATATTTACCACTTTGTAGATGTTAGTGGTCAGATAGACAAGGGATGCCAATGACTACCTGACCCCTTTAGCCACTAAAGGCTTAATATATCACAAAGTACAACAAAACGTATTTGATGAGAACAAGTTCTAATCTACTATTGTACAAGGAGCTTTCAAATGAACTATTCATCCCACGGGCAGTACTAAGGATTCGGGCCATCCCTTAAGGTTGGAGGAAAGGAGATTTCACCAGCAACAAATGAAATGGTTCTTTACAGTAAGGGCAGTTAAAATGTGGACTTCATTACCCATGGAGACTGTGATGGCAGATACAATAGATTTATTCAAAAAAGGTTGTACATCTTTTTAGATAGGAAAGGTATACAGGGTTATACCAAATAAGTATACATGGGAAGGATGTTGATCCAGGGATTAATCCGATTGCCAATTCTTGGAGTCAGGAAGGAATTTATTTTTCCCCGTATGAGATATCATTGGATGATATGACTCTGGGGTTTTTGTTTGCCTTCCTCTGGATCAATAAGTAAGTGTAGATATAGGATAAAGTATCTGTTTTCTAAATTTAGCATAGGTTGAACTTGATGGACGTATGTCTTTTTTCAACCTCATCTACTATGTAACTATGTAACTAATCTACTAGTGTACTGTATGTGCTCATTTTGTAATAAGTCATACCTGTGAAATGGGTAGATTTGGCTGCTTTGAATAAAAGGTTAAACCCGCCATTACCTCTAGCTGTCCATAATATGTAGTTATTATACTGTGTCCATGTTGGGCTGATATAAGGTTTTGTGTAGCCTGGTTCCAGCACTTCAGGGACCAGGGGTTAACTCTGTACTCGAGAAATTTTGCATGTTGATTTTTCACCCACCAATCAGGGGCTGGGTCATATTCAAGGCACCTGGCCTTAATCCTCCCTTTTTGTATCCATGTTGTGACATGGGGTATAAAAGTTGGGGAGGGAGGACCCTAGTTGCTTCTATGTCTTTGGCTATTGCGGAGTTAGTTAGATCCGGGTTCCAGGCCCGATGACCAGTTCCTGTAGGCACTGAGTGGGAGAAGAATGGGGAAAATCTCCTCAAGGAGGTCCCTGCACCTAGACCTGCAGGTTGTTACCCCAGTCGAGAGTGTGTGTTTTATGTCTGTGAATAGTTCTGGTTATTATTTACCTATTATTATTCACTTTTATTAACTCTGTAGCTCTGTCTGTTGAGTTAATCCCGGTGTGTTTGTCCAGGTCTCCTGTGACAATACCAACAGAACAGAAGAATATATGAAGAATATTGATACTGGGAGGAATTGAATTTCCATTACTGGAGCGAGGAGGAAATGTTTTCATTTCCATTAATTATATGATTCAGTATCTTGCACAAGTAGAATTTTATAACGGTTGAACTCAATTAACATTTGTGTCATCCAAAATGTACAGTAATTTGTTGCATTGTTATATTAATACATTTTCTCACCACAGATTATCTGCAGCACATGACTGATCTGTGATCAAGAAGCAGCATAAGAAATGTCCCAAACATCATGAATTACATGAGGTGTAAATGGAAATATGATTTATGGACTTCAACATTCCATAAGTCTGTATGAGAATTGGAACAATATTACAAGAAACTCTGCAGAGCATGCCTATACATCAACAACAATTTACTAAACGTACAGATACCACAATACCAGACAAGATAAGGAGAGATCAGAGACATGAATACCGTATTTCCCACTGTAGGTTATGTTATGCAGCAAAGAATCCATACAGGGAAGAAATCCTATAACTGCTCTGAATGTGGGAAAAGTTTCAGTCAGAAATCGCATCTTGTTACACATAAAAGAATCCACACAGGAGTGACACCCTATAGCTGCTCTGAATGTGGAAAAAGCTTCAGTCAGAAATCGCATCTTGTTACACATAAAAGAATCCACACAGGAGTGACACCCTATAGCTGCTCTGAATGTGGAAAAAGCTTCAGTCAGAAATCGTATCTTGTTACACATAAAAGAATCCACAAAGGGGCGAAGCCATATAACTGCTCTGAATGTGGGAAAAGCTTCAGTCAGAAATCGCATCTTGTTACACATAAAAGAATCCACACAGGAGTGACACCCTATAGCTGCTCTGAATGTGGAAAAAGCTTCAGTCAGAAATCGCATCTTGTTACACATAGAAGAATCCACAAAGGGGCGAAGCCTTATAAGTGCTCTGAATGTGGGAAAAGCTTCAGTGAGAAATCAAGTCTTGTTAGACACCAAATAATCCATACAGGGGTGACACCCTATAACTGCTCTGAATGTGAGAAAAGCTTCAATCAGAAATCAGATCTTGTTACACATCAAAGAATCCACACAGGGGTGAAGCCTTATAACTGCTCTGAATGTGGGAAATGCTTCAGTAAGAAATCAAGTCTTGTTACACACCAAAGAATTCATACAGGGGTGAGACCCTATAACTGCTCTGAATGTGAGAAAAGCTTCAGTCAGACATCACATCTTGTTACACATCAAAAAGTCCACACTGGGGTGAAGCCTTATAACTGCTCTGAATGTGGGAAAAGCTTCCGTGAAAAATCAAGTCTTGTTAGACACCAAAGAATCCATACAGGGGTGAGACCCTATAACTGCTCTGAATGTGAGAAAAGCTTCAGTCAGAAATCAGAT
The DNA here is from genome assembly GCF_040206685.1 of Ascaphus truei. NCBI lineage: Eukaryota > Metazoa > Chordata > Amphibia > Anura > Ascaphidae > Ascaphus > Ascaphus truei. Next base: position 7,813,315 of record NC_134494.1, read on the forward strand.
CTTGTAACACATCAAAAAATCCACACAGGAGTGAAGCCTTATAACTGCTCTGAATGTGGGAAATGCTTCAGTGAGAAATCAAGTCTGGTTAGACACCAAATAATCCACACAGGGTTAACACCCTCTGACTGCTCTGAATGTGGGAAAAGCTTCCGTAACAAATCACATTTTGTTGCACATCAAAGAGTCCACACAGGGATGAAGCCCTATAACTGCTCTGAATGTGGGAAAAGCTTCAGTAACAAAACACATTTTGTTACACATCAAAGAGTCCACACAGGGGTAAAGCCCTATAACTGCTCTGAATGTGGGAAAAGATTTAGTCATAAATCAAATTTTTTCAAACACAAGATAATTCACTTAGTGAAGTCTCCCTCCAACTATAAATGTGACAATATACAAAATAAATAGAACAAATATATTTTAGGGAAATGACAATTGCCAAAGTTCACCCTGATATGCAGTTTTTTTTCAGCAATACTGCAGTTGAAAGCTATGTAAACTGGTATATTTGATAGTGTCAATCGAGAGAATCAAGACATATATACCATATACATTTTAAGTTATGGTGGGTGAAAAAGGCATATATACATATAGCAAATATCAACTGCATTATACACCCATATGGTTTTGTTAACATTATACTTTTAAAAAAGACATTTCTTTTAATTAAACCTCAATTAGCAACATACAGTATATTCAATTTGCCCGTAAAATTACTGGTCATTTGACATTTTAAATACCTACATTCAAATTATTATGGGAGAAATAGGAATATTTTTTTCATTGGTTGGAAGATTATATGGAAGATTATTTATCCAACTTTACCAGATTCATAAATAGCACTAAAATGAGCAAAAGAGAACACCAGTTGAGTGCAATGTTACATTTTTCTTTAGCTGTACTGTATCAGATTTGTAAGGCAGTTTTGGACTTGTTTCACAGCCTGAAGACTGATTAATAACTTCTTCCTTCTTCTTTATTCACTCCTTGTAGTTATTCCTTTTCAAACATTGTATTGCAATCCGCTGATTCAGGACATTTATGATAAAAATTAGATTGTTCCTTTTTCTTGTTTTATCTTTTTACAACTGTAATATTTAAATATTTCTTGTTTGTATGTCATGTTTATTATGTTTCCAAACCCATTATCTATATTCTCGCTATCTTAATTCTTTTTATTTCTGTATACCATTTAAAATGACAATAAATAATAGTGATTAAGGTGAGATGGTGTGACTTGGTGCACAATACCAATATCGTTATACCTAACAATTTTATTTTCCTCTGTAATATCTCGCGGTGGTACTCTCATGCTGAATGCCTTACAAGAAATCCTTGCACGGTATAAAAGTCAAGTTTAAGTATAAATCAAATTCTCCAAGGAGATATTGTTACCAGCACTAGACACATTGTCTTCATGATCTTCATGTCTGCATGTCATCAGGCCTGTGTCTTTATGCAAGGTCTTGGGATGATGCAGGTATTGCTGTATGACCTGCCTGTCTTGCTGTGATGTCAGCTGAAATATGGAAGAAATGGCCCAGTCTGTAATCCTGATGGCTTTCTTGTCATAATCTTTAAGTAAGTGTCTATATTTTGCTGTTATTTGTATAATCTGTTGGGTTTACCTTTATCAAGGAATAAATTATATTTTATCATATCTAAGTCTCGTCCCAGTTCAAACCCAGGTATATATATATATATTTATATATATTTTTGGTGTAAATTACAGCCTGTCATAAGCTACCGTGACAAGCTTGTAATTAACTGGTATCTTAAGAGTGATGCATTTAAAGTGATCATTTTAAGTGATAAATATAGTTCGACTATAGTTAATGTACTTACTTTCTTCATGCAAGACAAATGGCCTCAGCTGATATGACATGGATCTAATTGCATTCTCTTCGCAGGTATGTCCCTTGATGTGCAAGTCCTGTTTAAAAGATTTACACAGTGGCCTTAAGCAGTGATAATTTTGGTATGTCCCTTGATGTGCAAGTCCTGTTTAAAAGATTTACTCAGTGGCCTTAAGCAGTGATAATTTTGGTATGTTTGAATATCAAAAGGTGTTTTTTTTCCCCTCTCTTAATTATGTGCTGTTAATTGACCAACTGGAACAAGCTGATTTATTGGGGCGGGGGGAGGGTCATGTGACTGCTTTAGATGTATAAAACACTTATTCCCCTTGCATTGGCAAGGAAGCATTGGCATCTTAAGAGTGATGCATTTAAAGTGATCATTTTAAGTGATAAATATAGTTAGACTATAGTTTGACTAGAGGTGACTGGGGACTGCATCCTTTCTGCAAACTCTTTTACTCAAGACAACAAACGGTAAACTATTCAGATCACACTATAATCCCATGCTTGCTAACCTGCCTATTTCAACCCCCCACCCCTTTACAACTTATTCACTGCAGTCTCTCCCAAAACTGACTGCACAATTACACTGAAACCCTGAATGACTCTAGCATTGCAATACAGCTAAACATTTGACAAGGAACAGGCACACACCTGCTATTTAGTCTGCACACACTGACTCTGCTCACAACAGCTCCTTGCAGCACTGCCTACCTCTAGCATCATGAACCTGCTATGTATTTTAACTTTTTTCTTTCTCCTGGCCTCATGGAGATGTTACTCCCTCTATCCACTACAAACTCCTCCATCCTGGCCCACACCCAACATCACCATACACCCTGGACTACTCAAAAGCCTTTCACTATCTACTGAATGTTGGTGGAGAACTCTAAAAACCAGCACACCAACCACCTCTCACTCAAATGGCAAACATCACAAATCTACAACTTGCAAACAACTACCCAAATTTCTACTCATACTATTACTCTCTTTAGTAGGTGATATTGAACCTAACCCAGGTCCTCCCATTTCAGCTCTGTCCCATGCCCCTGAGAATTCCACCTTTAAATTCCAAAAAGGGCTATCTGTCGCCCATATAAACATCCGGAGCCTGCTGCCCAAACTGGACGAACTAAGGGCATGGTGCCTTATGCATAAACCCAAAGCCATCGTTCTTACAGAAACATGGCTATCCCCTAAAACCCCTGATGCAAATATCGCCATCCAGGGATACTCCATTTTTAAGAGAGATAGGTCAAAGAGAGGAGGAGGGGTGTTATTTTATGTTGCAGACACATTACAATTTACACTGCTAAATTGCCCACCAAGCCCACCCTCTTTTGAAATTCTAGTTGGCAAAATCTGCCTCCCCTTTTCTAAGCAAATCTTGCTTGCTGGCATCTACCGCCCCCCTCAAGCCCCTCTACAATCCCTGACTGATATCACCCAATTTCTTGGCTCCATTTCCTCTCTGAATGAGAAGAGTGAGCTGCTAGTTCTTGGGGATTTCAACTTCAATTGGCTTGACCCTAAAAACCACAAAATCCAGATACAACTCAAGTCACTTAACCTATCGCAACTCATTTCCCAACCCACACGGATAAACCTGAAATCGCATAACCATTCCTTGCTAGACTGGATTCTCTCCTCAAACCCCAGCAGAATCCAATCCTCTGGCATCCTTCCTGATATTTTCAGTGACCATGCAACAGTGTACTGTGTAAGGAAAATTAAACCGCCCCATTCAAGCCCTAAAGTTCTCCTCAAGAACATTTAAAAACTTTAACCCACAACAGTTTCTGGATGACCTTACCAACTGCCCATGGCACAGAATCGATTTAATTCCCGACCCTGATTCTGCGCTCGACTATTTCCAATCCGAGTTCTTAAAACTCTGCGATACCCATGCTCCACTACGCAAAATAAGGGTACGGGGGGCCCACCTTCCATGGGTTACACCTGACCTTATAGCACTCTACCAGTTCAGGGATGCCTTGTGGAAAAGCTACAAAGTAACTGGCACTAGCAAGGATCTCAATCACTACAGATGCATGAGGAACATGTGCACAAGGCAAACAAGGCATGCAAAAGCACAACATTACTCTGACAATCTCCACCAAAATACATCAAACCCAGCTAACTTCTGGAAGGTTATCAACAATATATTCCAGCCTCCTAACCATCAACAGCCAAGTAATATCACTAAGGGGGATATTACTCTGACAAACCCCACTGACATTGCAAATGCATTCAATGATTACTTTGTGGGGTGTGCCACTAACTTATTAGCGAAACGCAGCCCAAACCACAAACCTGAATCTCATCCTAGGAGTACCCCTATAATCCCACCCCCTCCCATCACTGCCCACAATTTTCAATTTGGCCCAGTATCTGAAGAGGAGATTATACAAGCGCTCCTCAAACTAAAACTAAGCAGCCAATGTGGACCTGACTTACTACAATCTAGGTTCCTACGACTTGGTGCCCCAGCCATTGCCAAACCAATTGCTTCCATAGTCAACTCTATCCTGTCTGCAGGCCATATCCCTAAGACCTGGAAAACTGCCACAGTTGTCCCAATCTTCAAAAGTGGGGACATTAACATTGTCTCAAACTACAGGCCAATCTCACTTCTCCCAATTCTATCCAAAGTCATGGAAAATGTGTCCACTCCCAACTAAGCGATTTCTATACCAAAACAAATTTCCCTAGCCAATTCCAATCTGGCTTTCGTCCCAAACACTCTACCGTAACTACCCTGCTAAAAGTTTGCAATGAAATCCAGTGTGGAATGGAACGGGGACAACTCACTGGTGCAGTATTCCTATTTTTTGCAAAGGCTTTTGACACAGTTGATCATGCTATCCTGCTTAACAAACTCCAGAGCTCTGGAATAGGGAAGCATGCTTTAAACTGGTTTCAGTCCTACCTATCAGGAAGATCCCAACATGTGTCCATCTCAGGCTCTAACTCCAACCCCCTGGATATCATCTGTGGTGTCCCGCAAGGCTCTGTTCTGGGGCCCCTACTCTTCTCAGTGTTCATTAATGATCTTCCCACAGCTTGTAAGGAAGCCTCAATACACATGTATGCAGATGACACAATCCTATATGCACACAGCCATAGCCTCTCTGACCTTCAACACATACTTCAGTCTGACTTTTTGAGACTCGAAAACTGGATTTCTCAAAACAAACTGTTTTTGAACACTGACAAGATTGTAACAATGGTATTTGGGACCAAGACTAAATTTGTAAAGCTTCCAGTGAATGAGCTCCTGATTAGAACCAACGCTAACACCACCCTAACACCTGTCACTAGTTTTAAAAACCTGGGCATATGGTTTGACTCCCATTTAACATTTTGATGCACATTGATACCCTGACAACCAAGACCTACGCCAAACTAGGGGTACTTTACAGGAACAAATCCTCCCTAAGTCTCCTGGTCAGAAAGCGTATCGCACAGCAGATGCTAATGCCAATTATTGACTATGGAGACATAGTATATGGCTAGGCACCTCAAACCCACCTTAGCAAACTTGACACCCTCTACAATTCAATTTGTCGTTTTGTTCTCCAATGCAACTACAACACACATCACTGCGAAATGCTCAAAGAACTAGATTGGTCAACACTAGAGTCTAGGCGCAAAGTTCACCTTTCCTGTCTTGCCTTTAAATTCTTCATGGGCAAGCTACCCAGCTACCTGAACAAGCTCCTCACCCCTACCACTTGCAGCACTTATCACCTGAGATCAGACTCCAAAAGACTGTTCATGGTCCCAAGGCTCAAAAAAGTAGCCGGACGTTCCTCCTTCTCCTACCGTGCACCCCAAAACTGGAACAACCTACCAGAGACTCTCACATCCACCACCAGTCTAAATTCTTTCAAATCTAAGACTGTCTCACATTTTAACCTGGTCTGTAACTGTTTCATACGCTCATAATATATATTTTCTTTAACTGTGCACGCAATGTCTTGTATATAATGTATACCCTGTTCATTTATGTAACTTGTGACAAACGGCTTACTCCGGGGCTCCGTCGTTTGTCCGGGACTGTTTAGAACACGGTCTTTTAGGGTAGGTTAAATGATGAGGCGTCACGTACTGTTCCTTTAAACAGGCTATGCCTGGTTTATTCAGTCCCAGGCACTGAGACTGCCACAGTGCATACAACAGAAAACAGATCAAAACAAAAGCTGCTCACCTGAGCGATAACTTAACTTAGATATCCCTGACTCAGGGTTGGAAGTGGCTTTTCCACTTCCAACATCAAAACATGGTACTTTTGCAGTCTTACACAAATGAACAGAAAGATTGAACCTGTTTGGGGAAGAGGCTTCTCCCCTCTGTAGTTCAGCAGCCTTCCAGCCTCCTGGCTCTTGTGGGGAGACCAGAGCAAACAGGAAATCAGTCTTTCATACCTGATTCCTAATTAGCATGACAGGAGACAGAAATCAGGCAGCAGACAAACTCTGGTCTGGATCTCTCATCCCTCAGTTCCAGCGCTTGCCAAACTGTGGGATGGAGTGTATGTATTATAAGGCTGCACTCCCAGGCCAAACAGGATAGAAACTGTCTAGTATCCTGGGAGCCCTATATACGGAATTTATTACCATCCCCTGGTTTCTGTCACATATCCTCCCCCCCAGCTCAGACCTCGAGGGATGAGCGACCATGGATATTAGGGAGTGCATCCTTGACAACCCGTCAGCATTGCCATGTTTGTGCCCTGACCTGTGTTCCACAGAAAATTTAAAGGGTTGTAGGCTTAGGAACCACCTGGTCACTCTAGCATTCTTTTCCCTGTTTTGACACATCCAGGTAAGGGGTGCATGATCTGTGACCAACCGGAATTTTCTCCCCAACAGGTAGTATTTGAGCGTCTCTACAGCCCACTTTATTGCGAGACACTCTTTCTCTACTATGGAGTAATTTTTCTCCTGGGGATTTAGTTTCCTATTTAAATAAAGGATGGGGTGCTCCTCACCTTGAGACTCCTGGGAGAGTACCGCCCCCAGCCCTACCTCAGATGCGTCGGTTTGGACTACGAACTCTTTGGAGAAGTCAGGTGTGACCAACACTGGTTGGGCACAGAGAGCTTCTTTCAGGCTTCTAAAGGCCTGTTCGGTTTCGGGGGACCACTTTACCATTAGCGGTCCTCTTGCTTTTGTGAGGTCAGTTAGTGGGGTTGCCTTAGTTGCAAAATTGGGAATAAACCTTCTATAGTACCCAATTAAGCCCAAAAAGGTCCTTACTTGTTTTTTTGTAACTGGCCTTGGCCAATTTTGTATCGCCTCCACTTTGAGTGTTTGGGGTTTGAGTAAACCTCTGCCAATAGAATATCCCAGATACTTGGCCTCCTCCAGACCAATAGTGCATTTAGCGGGGTTAGCAGTTAGTCCAGCAGACCGGACTGCGTCAAGCACAGCTTGGACCTTTGGAAGGTGGGATTGCCAATCTTCACTATGGATTACCACATCATCCAGGTAGGCGGCAGCATACCGAGCATGTGGTTTTAAAATTTTATCCATCATTCTTTGGAATGTGGCGGGAGCTCCATGTAAGCCAAAAGGCAACACCTTATACTGAAAGAGGCCGTCTGGGGTTGAGAAGGCTGTCTTTTCTTTTGCCCTTTCTGTGAGGGGAACCTGCCAGTACCCTTTTGTTAGGTCTAGGGTTGTGAGATATCGGGCTTTGCCCAGTCTCTCTACAAGTTCATCTACCCTGGGCATAGGATAATTATCAAATTTTGACACCGCGTTTAGTTTCCGGTAGTCATTACAAAACCTTGTTGTACCATCTGGCTTTGGGACTAAGACTATAGGGCTGTTCCACCCACTTTGGGATTCCTCAATTACACCTAGTTTTAGCATTTTTTAACCTCTAAACTTATAGCCTTTCTTTTGGCCTCTGGGATTCGGTACGGTTTAAGGTTAACTCGGACCCCCGGTTCAGAGACTAAGTCATGTTCAATTACGCTAGTTCTACCTGGCCGTATAGAGAAGACTTCTTTGTTTCTTTTCACTAAATTCTGAACCTCTCGTTTCTGATGAACAGACAGTGTTTCAGCTATGCTAACCTCTGGGTCAGTTTCTTGATTCTCTGACGGACCTGGGGGTACTAGGGTTAACAAGACTTCTCTATCTTTCCAGGGCTTGAGTAGGTTTATATGGTAAATTTGCTCAGGTTTCCTCCTACCTGGCTGTCTTACCTTATAATTTACTTCTCCCACTCTTTCCAAGACCTCATATGGCCCATGCCATTTAGCAAGGAATTTACTCTCCACGGTGGGAACCAGAACTAGTACCCTATCACCTGGAGAAAAAATTCTGACCCTAGCACCCTTATTATATGTATTCCTCTGTGCTTCTTGAGCTTTCTCCATGTGTTCCCTCACTATGGGTAGGACTGCAGCAATGCGGTCCTGCATCTGGGCAACATGCTCTATTACACTTCTGTAAGGGGTAACCTCGTGTTCCCAAGTCTCTTTGGCTATATCCAGTAAGCCCCTTGGGTGTCGGCCATACAATAGTTCAAACGGGGAGAAGCCTGTGGATGATTGGGGAACTTCCCTAATGGCAAATAACAGGTACGGTAACAAACAATCCCAGTTTTTCCCATCTTTATCAACCGCCCGCCGTAACATGCTCTTTAAGGTTTTATTGAACCTTTCCACTAAACCATCTGTTTGTGGATGATAGACTGAGGTTCTGAGATGCTTGATTTTTAGGAGTTTACATAGCTCTTTCGTTACTTGGGACATAAATGGTGTTCCCTGGTCAGATAGAATCTCTTTAGGAATCCCGACCCGGGAAAACAGAACTACTAACTCTTTTGCTATGTTTTTAGCTGAGGTGCTACGTAGGGGAACTGCCTCCGGATATCGGGTGGCATAATCTAATATTACCAATATATGCTGATGTCCCCTAGCAGACTTTATTAGGGGTCCTACTAGATCCATAGCAATCCGGTCAAATGGTACCTCTATTATGGGAAGGGGTACCAATGGGCTGCGGTACGCCTTGAACGGGGCGGTGATCTGACATTCTGGGCATGAGGAACAATAATTCGTAATTTCTGCCAGAACCCCAGGCCAATAGAAGCTTCGGAGAACCTTTTCTTTTGTCTTTTCCACCCCTAGGTGTCCCCCCAATGGATGACTATGTGCGAGGTGTAATACTACGTTACGGAATGTCCGTGGTACCAACAATTGTTTAGTTGTAACTGATTTCCTTTTATCAACCCGATATACTAGGTCGTTCTCTACCTCGAAGTAGGGGTAAGCAAGTGACCTATCTGGTTGGCCAGGAGTACTATTCTGGTCCCGTATATTTCCCCTTGCTACCGCTAATGTGGGGTCCTCCCACTGGGCCTTCTTAAAACTCCCAGGACTGACCTCTAGGTCAGCGAGGGTCTTATCCGGTTCTGGGGTGGTAAGTGTCTGCTCAACATCTTGATTTGGGGTATTCCCTACCAAAGTAGTGATGGGGAAGGGAATTTTACAGCACTCCTCCTTTTCCCCCTTCTTATTTGGGCCCTCGTCAACCTCCATTTCTGAAAAAGGGAAAGGATTTGTTTCTTCTAATACTTCGTTATGGTCCGCTATTGAACTCTGGGCGCTATTCTGAGCGGGGGACCACATTTTTAGAAAATGGGGAAAGTCGGTCCCTATTAACACATCATGTGCCAGTTTGGGTACAATACCCACCTTGAAATCTAAAGAACCAAACTCTGTTTCAAAAAAAACATCAACAGTGGAATATTCATGATTATCCCCATGTATACAACAAATTGCCACTCTTTGTGAACTGTTTCCCTGTTTCTTCTTAATGGGCAAGAGGTATTCGGACACTAGTGTGACCATGCTCCCAGAGTCAAGAAGTGCCCGAACCCTCTTACCATTAACCTTTACAAATGCCCACAGATGGTTATTCAAGGGGTCCTCTGGGCTAGGGCCCATACATTGGGACAACAGCGAATAAGGTTCCACGCTGTTGCATTGCATGGGCTCATAATTTAGTGGGCAGATTTTTGCTGTGTGGCCCCTCTCATGACAATTTACACATTTAGGTACATAGTCTGTGTCCCACTTAGAGCCTTTTCCCGGCTCCCCATGTTGGCTATTGCCCTTAGTGTGCGAACCACTGTTGCTGGTGCTGCGTGAAGGTGGTCGCCGCTCTTCAGCGCCCCTTAACCCCGGTACCCTTTTACCGTCTCTGGAAGAGTCCTGGAACCTCGGGTAGTGGGGTTGCTCCACGACTGTGGGTTGCGGGTGCTCTTCTGCTGCATTGTACCTTTCTACGAGGGCCACAAGCTCATCCGCATTGTGGGGGTCACTCCGACTGACCCAACGGCGTAAGGCAGAGGGAAGTTTCCTCAAGAACTGGTCCATGACCAACCGTTCCACGATGTGGCTGGATGAGTTGATCTCGGGTTGTAGCCACTTCCGGGCGAGGTGGATGAGGTCATACATCTGGCTTCGGGTGGCTTTATCCATCGTGAAGGACCATGCGTGAAACCTTTGGGCGCGAACAGCCGTGGTTACGCCGAGGCGGGCGAGGATCTCGAACTTCAATTTTGCATAGACGTTAGCTTCGGCTGGCTCTAGATCAAAGTAAGCCTTCTGGGGTTCGCCGCTTAGGAAGGGTGCGATTAGACCAGCCCACTCAGCTTCTGGCCATCCCTCTCTCTGTGCCGTGCGTTCAAACGTGAGAAGATAGGCTTCCACATCATCCGAGGGTCCCATCTTCTGAAGGTAGTGGCTTGCCCTGGTCATTTTCGGAACTGGGGCTGCCGCTGCCAGTGGAAGGTTACTGATAGTCCCCCTCAGGATCTCGAGTTCCTGCTGTAAGCCCTGAGCGAACCGCTGTTGCTCCTCTCTCAGCAAGCGGTTTGTCTCTTGCTGGTTTGCATTCGCGTTTTGCAGGGCTTCATTCGTCTGTTGCTGGTTTGCATTCGCCTGTTGCTGGTTGGCATTCGCCTGTTGCTGGTTGGCATTAATCTCTTGCTGGGCTATTAGCAGCTGTTGATGGGCTGCATTCGTCTGCTGCTGGTTTGCATTAGTTTCTTGCTGGGCTATTAACAGCTGTTGCTGGGTTTCATTCGCGTCTTTCTGGGCAGCGACATTGCGTACCAGCGCACCCACCACGTCTTCCATCTTGTTTGCAGAGGATGAAAAAAACTTTTTTTTTTTTTTCAAAGTTCTTCAACCCGCAGACCCCCTAGTGCTCTGCCCGCATTCTCCACCATATGTGACAAACGGCTTACTCCGGGGCTCCGTCGTTTGTCCGGGACTGTTTAGAACACGGTCTTTTAGGGTAGGTTAAATGATGAGGCGTCACGTACTGTTCCTTTAAACAGGCTATGCCTGGTTTATTCAGTCCCAGGCACTGAGACTGCCACAGTGCATACAACAGAAAACAGATCAAAACAAAAGCTGCTCACCTGAGCGATAACTTAACTTAGATATCCCTGACTCAGGGTTGGAAGTGGCTTTTCCACTTCCAACATCAAAACATGGTACTTTTGCAGTCTTACACAAATGAACAGAAAGATTGAACCTGTTTGGGGAAGAGGCTTCTCCCCTCTGTAGTTCAGCAGCCTTCCAGCCTCCTGGCTCTTGTGGGGAGACCAGAGCAAACAGGAAATCAGTCTTTCATACCTGATTCCTAATTAGCATGACAGGAGACAGAAATCAGGCAGCAGACAAACTCTGGTCTGGATCTCTCATCCCTCAGTTCCAGCGCTTGCCAAACTGTGGGATGGAGTGTATGTATTATAAGGCTGCACTCCCAGGCCAAACAGGATAGAAACTGTCTAGTATCCTGGGAGCCCTATATACGGAATTTATTACCATCCCCTGGTTTCTGTCACAAACTGTACTTGAAACCATGTATTATTTGTTTTACTCTGTGCCCAGGACATACTTGAAAACGAGAGGTAACTCTCAATGTATTACTTCCTGGTAAAATATTTTATAAATAAATAAATAAGACACTTCAAATGGTGAATAAATAAAGGATTATTAAACAATACAACACAAATTAGTCCAATGTTTTGGTGTTGTTTGGAACAATAAACCTTTATATATAACATGACAAAGATTACAGCCACAGCACAGAGTTATGAAGTTTAGTGGAGGTTGACAACAGAAATATATTTGACAAAATTTGGATATTGCATCTTTAAGATATGTTTAATAGCTGTGCAAATTGAATCCAGAAACACTAACTGGAAAAGAGAGATTTCATTCTCAAACCTAGGTAAATACATGACATTGTAGTGATCAGGAGGTGGATTGTAAGGTTCTTTATTGGAAGTAACACTTTGAACAAGCTGACAATCAACTTTAATGGTCAATATTTGTTCAAGATGTAAACTACTGCAGAATTTTACCATAAGGTTTGAGATCAGGATGGAAAAGGCTAATTCTTAAAAAAAAAATGTAAGTGGAAATGGGTAGAAATAATGACACAACATTTACAAAAAGTACCTTGACAAATATTACGACACATTCTATAATAAGTTGTATGGCCCATCATGATGCCATGAAACTTAAGTGCTAAGTTTACATGATAAACGGCTGTTATTAATGGCACCAAGCAGAATCCAGAAAAGATACGAAAGTATATAAAAAGGAAGAAAAAAATAAGCAATGAACATTGTGCATAATAATTATTTTACAATCCTAATTTCTGCATAATTGTCACACTTCAAAATATATTTTTTTATCACTTACTGTCCAGCGAACTAATGTACAAAGGTAACTGTGGCGCTCCCAGAATATTTATATATATGTTGTCCACACTAATTGTGGGATATACAGCTCTTTTGCTGCAGCTGCCTTTTTTATATGTGAGTCACTACATTTATGTTTATTGTTATGATAAAGCACCTTTTTAAAACATTGCCTATGATTGTCATCCCAACCGGGTCACGGGAGAAGTGCAGGCTCATCTTCAAGATACAGAAGGTATCCCATACACATGCTACGGAGGAGAGACACTGGGTGCCTAGTTGTCTAAAGATTACTGTGTTGTGATTCTGACTCACACATGGCCGTGTGAGCAGCTGTTTATTATAGAGCATACCTTCCCCCGCACTACCTATGTCTCATGTGTTTATTCATGTATGAATAAGATTATATTGCATGTTTGGTATTAATTACAATTATCTTTATTTCATGTATCATTGCATATACAGTATATGATATCTCCTTGCGCTGACCACAAACACTCCAAATCCACTGTCCAGCGAACTAACCAGGATGAAGCCAAAAAAAGCACAAAAAAGGGATCAATGCAGGGTTCACAAATCTTTACAAGGAGAGAGAAAATAGCGACAGCCAGTGCATGATCCCACTAATATCACTGACGAGTAATCTTCCTCATCAGCCAGAATCAGAGAACACCATCCCCATAACAAGCAGGATAATGCAAAAACTCTTTGGTGAGTTATAAAATTACCCTCCAAAAAGATCCCCAGGCAGTGGTGCAGAAGCTGTGCCGTGATAGCAAAGTAATGGGAGCTAGAACAGGGGCCCCAATAATGGGGGTGGTAACAGGCGCTCACAGTCATGGGAGACCAGGCAATTTACACCTTTTTACCAGGATGATACATTGAGCAAAATAAGATAATGAAATAAATTATAGTTTATTCACTTAAAATAGGCAAACACACAATGATACACAAAATACAGGCAAAAAAACAGTTACATGGGAATGGGGGTTGAAAAACTATACTTTCCTACGTGTAGGGTCTTATTAATCCAAAGCTTACCCTAAAAAGTCTTGAAACTGAAATCAACTTGCAGTTCCAAACGCCACAGCTCCCCTCTCTCTCCAAAGGACTGGAATTCACTTGATGCTTAGAATCTTAGAAAACTTTGAGAATAAAAAATGAACAGAGAACATAAACCTAGTATGGGCACTCTAAACACCTGAGGGATGATATGATGAACACGTTAAAACATACACTTTAATAAACAAATTAAAATAATGGGAATTTAAACGATAATTAAACGCTCTGATCCTATAAGTATGAACACTCGGTGAGGTGTTCTGGATCAAAATAGTGAATAAACTGCACTTAACCACTAAATTGTGTATAGCAGTCTGAACAAGTGGGTATGTTAAACCATTGTCCAGTATTACCAGGACGCCGTAAATGAACACTACTGTAGTGGTGTGTGCTAGTAAATATAGACCCTAAAATAAAATATAAGCACACTGACACGACAAAGAGGACCCTAGCCAGGACTGCCAAAGAAACAGGTGGGCTTAGTATCTGGCTAGATAGTGTGGGTCAAGGCCACATAAAGATGTGACAAGGAAGTGTCTAAAAAATGCTATGGGTATAAATGACCTATAATATAGGGTCTAACGAATCAGCTCAGTTCCACTGGGTACGTGATAAACCCCAAATGCGGTGGAGCTGAGTGGGGGGGAGCTCAACAATTGGTCCCGTTCCACTATGTGGACATAACATACTAGGCATGCACACTTGATACACAGATAGGACTGAACAGGCATAGGCTCAGTGTAGAGTCTGTTCAGAAACCTCTCAGGTAGGTAATAGGTCTGCTGATATGAGGATAATAGTGACAGACCAGTAACTGTTTAATAAACGGTACTGACCCAACACCAGCTCTGTTGTCAGAGCTGGTCTCTAAAGAATCAGTACTAGATGAGAGGTAAAGGATATATACACATAGTAACGCTGTAATAGTATTCAACAGCTTACAGCTACTGTGTGACAGTAGGGATGACAGCTCCTGGTAAGCTGAGCTCCCTAGAAATCATCCGATCAGGTGGGGAGGCTCAAATGAAAAATTGCGTGCTGCAGTTGCTGGCGAACACTGCCACCAGCTGACTCGCGGGTAGGCAAGTGAGTCCTGCGCGTGCACCCATCTGACGACGTGCGCGTTTTGCGTAGCCGCTTCCTCAAGGCAAATACAAGGGGAGGGACACACCAGAAAGGTGAGTTGCTTTATAGTGGAACGGGACCAATTGTTGAGCTCCCCCCCACTCAGCTCCACCGCATTTGGGGTTTATCAAGTACCCAGTGGAACTGAGCTGATTCGTTAGACCCTATATTAAAGGTCATTTATACCCATAGGAAGAAAGGTGAAGATGTGTTGCACTGCCTCAATTTCCAACTCCCAATGAGACCGGAAAAAATACAAAGTGAGCACTCAGCTAAACAACAGGTCAGGTTTATTGCAGGGTGGTGCAGCAAGGGGACAGCAAAGCCACACGAACGCACCTACGCGTTTCGTGCACAAGGCACTTTATCAAGGTGACAAACATGTGTAAAACTGCGTGATTTATACTCACCTGTACTGTGCCTCGCGCTACCGGGTGTGACGTCATCGTCCCGCGTCGCAACGGGTCGCGGTGACGCGGCGTGCACAGCCATTGGCTTGGCCAGTCAGGTGGTATGCTAATGCTCTCTGACTGTCTATTTTTTCTTTTTTCTAAAACAAACTTTATTAGCAACAACGCAAATGTACAATAAAATAAAAAAACAGAATTAAAAACACATTTCAATACTATAATAGCAGTAGATCAACACAGGCATAGACAATGAATATTTGTAATATGTAAGGGGCATATATTTACTTTAGTAGATTTACAGCTAAGTACTATAAATGGCCCCCACTGAGTTACATAGTGATCTCTGCCTGTGTAGGTGATACTTGGAAGTTTGTAGATCATGAACTGAACATGATCACAAGTCAAGTGTAAAATGTGAGATAATTACTATAATCAAATATATATAAATTAAAGTATAGTCCTAACTAATCAATATAGTGGACAACATAAGATACTTCTTATATAGGTCACTTATATGTGAATTGACCCTAGACCTAATGATACATAAAGATTCAATTATTTGCATGAAATGTGTGATAGTATCTAACCTACTTACATAGTGAATAAAACAGCATGAACAGAGGTTGGGAAAGCAAAACAGATAATTAATCAAAAGATGATAATTATTGTAAAGAGATTAATATTGTGGGTTAATAACAGATTTAACTAATAAATTGATTTATATCCATAGTAATATCTATTCTTAAAAGAATAATGGAAAGTGCATCCGTGCATAAAAAATGAAGAGTGCATCAGTGCATAAAAATAATGAAAAATAATAAAGTGAACTAATCTATATAATTAAACCCAAAATACAAATAGAGTTAATTAATTGAGAAAATGACTTATATCCCAATCAATGTTCATGCCAAAGGGTTCCCTAGTCCTCAGAGTAAAAATCCAGTAGGATTCCTGTCTATCTAACATCTTTACTCTATCTCCTCCTCTGGGGGAGGCGGGAATATGTTCAATGCCTTGTACTGTACATAGATTGGCATTACCATACGGACAATTTGAGAAGTGTTTTGGTACAGGGTGATTCAGATCTTTATTCTTAATCAATCGGAGATGTTCTAGGACTCTAATCTTTAGTTTTCTAGTGGTCCTCCCCACGTATTGGCGTCCACATCCACATTTGAGTAAATATATTATATACGTGGAGTTGCAATTAATGAAGCATGGGACGTTATACGTCAATCTCGTGATTGTAGAAGTGAACGTTTTACCCTGATTTATTGAAGCACACGCTTTACAATTAGTGCATGTGAACATTCCTTTTGGTAATGAGGATTTATTCTCATCTGCTGTAGTGAAAAGACTGGGTGATAATGTATTAGCTATCGTTTTGGCCCTTTTAAAAATAATATTTGGGCCTAGCGACACATATGGTTTCAATACAGAATCGAGTGACAAAACACTCCAATGTTTCTTGAAGATGGCCTTAATGGATTGTGCTTGTTTGCTAAATGGTGTTATGAAAGACGGACTGAGATCAGATCTTGATCTTTTCACGGTTTTATGTTTAAGAAGACTGTTTCTGTCCATCTTCCACACCCCATCAAGCAATCTGTCTAAATCAGATTTTTTGTAGCCTCTCTGTAAAAAGCGAACATATAACTCTTCTGATTTAACTTTAAACTCATCATCATTGGAACAATTGCGGCGGGTTCTAATGAATTGGCTTTTCGGTATCCCCATGAACGTGGCTTGAGGGTGACAACTATTTGGTCTTAAGAACGTGTTCCGTGAATTCGGCATGCGATAAAGTGTGGTCTGAATGGAGAGTGCAGTATCAATGTATAAACATAAATCTAAATAATAAATATGCTGATGGTGATAACAAAAAGTGAAAGAGAGATTGAACTCATTATCATTAAGTGCAGAAATAAACTCCAAAAGTGTGGCGATGTCTCCTTCCCAAATAAACAGGAGATCATCTATGTAGCGTTTATAGAATATAATGTGCTCCCTAAATCTATTTTTATCTCCAAAGACATGGAACGACTCCCACCACCCCATAAAGAGGTTGGCGTATGATGGGGCAAAACTCGTGCCCATAGCCGTTCCACGTCTCTGGAGATAGTGCACCCCATCAAAAAGAAAAAAATTGTGAGTGAGTAAAAAGTGAATGGCATCTAAGAGGAAAGTGACTTGTGCTTGTGCTAGATCAGATTGATTAAGAAAGTGACGTGCTGCTGTCAAGCCATGTTCATGGGAAATGATGGTATATAATGATGTGACGTCAAGCGTCACCCACACCATATTGTGGTTCCATACAATTTGGTCTAGAGTAGTTAATAAATCACTACTATCACTATCCCGAGATGGTGTTTCACGGTACGTGGACTTTTTCCTACAGCCCCTTGTCCAACAATTGCCTTCGTACATTCGGGATAGTAGTGATTTATTAACCACTCTAGACCAAATTGTATGGAACCACAATATGGTGTGGGTGACGCTTGACGTCACATCATTATATACCATCATTTCCCATGAACATGGCTTGACAGCAGCACGTCACTTTCTTAATCAATCTGATCTAGCACAAGCACAAGTCACTTTCCTCTT
Source organism: Ascaphus truei (assembly GCF_040206685.1). Classification (NCBI taxonomy): domain Eukaryota; kingdom Metazoa; phylum Chordata; class Amphibia; order Anura; family Ascaphidae; genus Ascaphus; species Ascaphus truei. The sequence goes on from NC_134494.1 coordinate 7,831,124, forward strand.
AGATGCCATTCACTTTTTACTCACTCACAATTTTTTTCTTTTTGATGGGGTGCACTATCTCCAGAGACGTGGAACGGCTATGGGCACGAGTTTTGCCCCATCATACGCCAACCTCTTTATGGGGTGGTGGGAGTCGTTCCATGTCTTTGGAGATAAAAATAGATTTAGGGAGCACATTATATTCTATAGACGCTACATAGATGATCTCCTGTTTATTTGGGAAGGAGACATCGCCACACTTTTGGAGTTTATTTCTGCATTTAATGATAATGAGTTCAATCTCTCTTTCACTTTTTGTTATCACCATCAGCATATTTATTATTTAGATTTATGTTTATACATTGATACTGCACTCTCCATTCAGACCACACTTTATCGCATGCCGAATTCACGGAACACGTTCTTAAGACCAAATAGTTGTCACCCTCAAGCCACGTTCATGGGGATACCGAAAAGCCAATTCATTAGAACCCGCCGCAATTGTTCCAATGATGATGAGTTTAAAGTTAAATCAGAAGAGTTATATGTTCGCTTTTTACAGAGAGGCTACAAAAAATCTGATTTAGACAGATTGCTTGATGGGGTGTGGAAGATGGACAGAAACAGTCTTCTTAGACATAAAACCGTGAAAAGATCAAGATCTGATCTCAGTCCGTCTTTCATAACACCATTTAGCAAACAAGCACAATCCATTAAGGCCATCTTCAAGAAACATTGGAGTGTTTTGTCACTCGATTCTGTATTGAAACCATATGTGTCGCTAGGCCCAAATATTATTTTTAAAAGGGCCAAAACGATAGCTAATACACTATCACCCAGTCTTTTCACTACAGCAGACGAGAATAAATCATCATTACCAAAAGGAATGTTCACATGCACTAATTGTAAAGCGTGTGCTTCAATAAATCAGGGTAAAACGTTCACTTCTACAATCACGAGATTGACGTATAACGTCCCATGCTTCATTAATTGCAACTCCACGTATATAATATATTTACTCAAATGTGGATGTGGACGCCAATACGTGGGGAGGACCACTAGAAAACTAAAGATTAGAGTCCTAGAACATCTCCGATTGATTAAGAATAAAGATCTGAATCACCCTGTACCAAAACACTTCTCAAATTGTCTGTATGGTAATGCCAATCTATGTACAGTACAAGGCATTGAACATATTCCCGCCTCCCCCAGAGGAGGAGATAAAGTAAAGATGTTAGATAGACGGGAATCCTACTGGATTTTTACTCTGAGGACTAGGGAACCCTTTGGCATGAACATTGATTGGGATATAAGTCATTTTCTCAATTAATTAACTCTATTTGTATTTTGGGTTTAATTATATAGATTAGTTCACTTTATTATTTTTCATTATTTTTATGCACTGATGCACTCTTCATTTTTTATGCACTGATGCACTTTCCATTATTCTTTTAAGAATAGATATTACTATGGATATAAATCAATTTATTAGTTAAATCTGTTATTAACCCACAATATTAATCTCTTTATAATAATTATCATCTTTTGATTAATTATCTGTTTTGCTTTCCCAACCTCTGTTCATGCTGTTTTATTCACTATGTAAGTAGGTTAGATACTATCACACATTTCATGCAAATAATTGAATCTTTATGTATCATTAGGTCTAGGGTCAATTCACATATAAGTGACCTATATAAGAAGTATCTTATGTTGTCCACTATATTGATTAGTTAGGACTATACTTTAATTTATATATATTTGATTATAGTAATTATCTCACATTTTACACTTGACTTGTGATCATGTTCAGTTCATGATCTACAAACTACCAAGTATCACCTACACAGGCAGAGTTCACTATGTAACTCAGTGGGGGCCATTTATAGTACTTAGCTGTAAATCTACTAAAGTAAATATATGCCCCTTACATATTACAAATATTCATTGTCTATGCCTGTGTTGATCTATTGCTATTATAGTATTGAAATGTGTTTTTAATTCTGTTTTTTTATTTTATTGTACATTTGCGTTGTTGCTAATAAAGTTTGTTTTAGAAAAAAGAAAAAATAGACAGTCAGAGAGCATTAGCATACCACCTGACTGGCCAAGCCAATGGCTGTGCACGCCGCGTCACCGCGACCCGTTGCGACGCGGGACGATGACGTCACACCCGGTAGCGCGAGGCACAGTACAGGTGAGTATAAATCACGCAGTTTTACACATGTTTGTCACCTTGATAAAGTGCCTTGTGCACGAAACGCGTAGGTGCGTTCGTGTGGCTTTGCTGTCCCCTTGCTGCACCACCCTGCAATAAACCTGACCTGTTGTTTAGCTGAGTGCTCACTTTGTATTTTTTCCGGTCTCATTGGGAGTTGGAAATTGAGGCAGTGCAACACATCTTCACCTTTCTTCCTGCTGGCTATCTACCTGGATGAACTGCACGCCCTGGATATCTGGAAGTCCTGCAAGCACTAAGGTAAAGGGCCATAGCGTCCCTACATATATGTATATGATTACCAGTGCCTCTGTTTATCTTATATTGGTTACTAGGGGGGGCTGTTATGGTGTTTCATTTGTGGTGGTCACGTGGACCCCACTAGACTCCTAGCCCGCACCTGATAATTGCCATATCATTCATGGACTTTCCATTGTTATCCAGTATCATTTACATATGTTATTGAGGAACTTTGACCAATTTGGATGCATCACTCTTTTCCTGTTCATTTATACCCATAGCATTTTTTAGACACTACTCCTTGTCACATCTTTATGTGGCCTTGACCCACACTATCTAGCCAGATACTAAGCCCACCTGTTTTTTTGGCAGTCCTGGCTAGGGTCCACTTAGTTGTGTCAGTGTGGTTATATTTTATTTTAGGGTCTATATTTACTAGCACACACCATTACAGTAGTGTTCATTTACGGCGTCCTGGTAATACTGGACAATGGTTTAACATACCCACTTGTTCAGACTGCTATACACAATTTAGTGGTTAAGTGCAGTTTATTCACTATTTTGATCCAGAACACCTCACCGAGTGTTCATACTTATAGGATCAGAGCGTTTAATTATCGTTTTAATTCCCATTATTTTAATTTGTATATTAAAGTGTATGTTTTAACGTGTTCATCATATCATCCCTCAGGTGTTTAGAGTGCCCATACTAGGTTTCTGTTCTCTGTTCGTTTATGATTCATACTTACCTAGGAAGCACCTACACCTACCACCTATAGTCAGCTGCGGGGTTCCCCTACTTGTCTCCACTTATACACCAGGGGTGTCTTTACCCCTTCCTACCCCCAGCACGTCGTTATATTTACAATGACAGGATTCTCACTTGGGTTGCCCAATTTTCAAGATTGGCAGACAGAGGCGGAAGGCCTATTCTCAGTAGATTATACCACACCAGAAGTAAGGGATGAACCAGAGATAGGTGACTATTTCTTGAAGCTGGATAAACTATATAGATCACAACTTAAGACCTGGTGGGAGATCTTTAGTTTGGAGAACTATTTGAGGGCAGACATAGTACCTAGGGGCCTGAGGGTTAATGTACCACCAGCTCACCACATAGTGGATGATAAATTCACCAGGTCCTGGGAACTTGTATTGAAGCAATGTTCTGTTATGCTCATGACACTGTTATTGGATCATCAAAAAGAGTACCTCAAAGAAATTACTAAGGACCTAGAGACACAGCTTAATGAGATCACCACTTGGAAATCCAATGAAAAGTTCACAGAACTAGAAAGTAAGCTCAAGATTAACATAGACAAGTTTACCTCAGATCCCAAGGAACGAAAAAGAAATAATTACGCTAGGGACAAAAAAGACTTCACTGAAGGAAAGGTTTTCCGCTATAAATTCGCAAATAAGAGTAGAGGGAGAAAACCACCAAACCCCAATCAAGAGTCATCTACAGAGTGGGAAAAATCTGACAGTGAGGAGGAAAGACCAACCCATGGCCAAGAGGATCTTTCACTTATACACTCAGCCCCTCCTCCTCCTCCTCCTTTTTTAGATCCCAACAAGACACCATTGGGGTCCAGAGGGAGAGGAGGAAGACAAGGAGGGGAAAAGGTCTGGGTCCTAAGGAGTCGAGATACCACATCATACAGAGGGAAGAAGGGAGCGAACCAACCAAAATACTAGAGGATTCAGACAAATCCAGAATTCTGAATCTGCTAACCTTTACACTTACCGACTACCATCTAAGTGTTCTGGCTAGAGGCCTTTGCTTCTCCCCCACAACCAATATGGATACTTTCGAGTGGATAAAAGATATTAATTTATTCGCTCGTAAGTTAAAATTACATTAATTCTTCAAACGGAGGGAAGATAGAATGCTATCAGAAGGTGTGAACCCTCTAGATGTAGCTAATGAGAACTTACTCCAAGCTCTTCTTGAGAATTCTAATAAACACAAGGTGAGGGTCCTTACAGTGACCTTAGACCTAAATCAAAGTTTATCCCCTTTGGAGATATTTTTAACCACATTGAGGTTTTTGTGGATCTCGTAACCAGGGATATTGAAGAACATCCCAAAAACAAACATCTGAATAATCTTAGCCCCAAGAGAAGGCAGCACTTATAGAACTTGAGAGAAACAATGACATTTTCATTAAACCATCAGGGGGAACCTAGTTATCATGAACAGGGAGGACTACAAGACCAAGAACCAAAGGCTGCGATCTGATCGAACTTGCTATGAAGTCTTAGACAGTGATCCGACTGTTAAGTATAGGATCCTACTATGGATATTAACACCCTAATGGATATTCTTAATGAGGGCCTCGCAACAAAAGTTATCTCCAAACAGGAATTTGAGTTTCTCATGAACAAAACACCAAGAGTGGCGACCTTCTATAGCCTCCCCAAGGTCCACAAGAACAGAATTCCCCCCCCCCCCAGGCAGACCAATAGTGTCCGGCATAGGCAGTCTCACTGAACGAGCCAGTTCATACATTAACCAGATTTTGCGGCCCTTTGTGGCTATCCTGCCCTCGTACATCAAGGACACCAAGGACATTCTCAATAAAATCGAGGGAGTTTTTATTACGGAGGACACTCTCCTGGTGAGCCTTGATGTAGAGGGCCTTTATACTAGCATACAGCATGTCAGACCTAACAGCAGTGTCACATTTTCTATCCACAAGAGGACAGTGGCATTCCATCCACAATATATTCACTCTACGCCTTCTTGAGTTTGTACTCACCAACAACTATTTCCTATTTAACAACAAGTACTACCACCAGATACAGGGTACGGCAATGGGGACAAAGTGTGCGCCCTCATATGCCAACCTGTATCTGGGGTGGTGGGAATCAGAAATAGTATTCTCTGAAGAATTGGAAGAATACACTAGTCACATCGAGTTATGGACGAGATTCATTGACGATGTGTTTCTGCTATGGTGTGGCCCCATGGACAATCTCAGAGCATTCATTAATATCCTGAACACAAACTCACTCAATTTGAAACTGACTCTGGAAGTCGATCCTCAAAGCATATGTTTCCTGGATATTAGAATATCAAGAGGAGCTGGGGGTGATTTAAATACAACCATCTATAGAAAACCTACGGCTACCAATAGCTTACTCCAGGTGACCAGCCATCACCCCAAGGCACTGGTACATGGAATACCAGTAGGCCAGTTCCTAAGTTTGAAACGTAATTGCAGTAATAACGTTGAATTTGAAGAACAGGCAAAACTGATGACCAACAGATTTACGGATCGTGGGTATAGCAAGAAGGTGGTTAAGAGGGCATATAAGAGAGCCAAATTTACCCCTCGGGCTGACCTCCTGAAAGAAAAAACACCACACATGGAGAAGAAATTAATACGCTTTATTGGTGGATATAATAACCAGTGGCATCAGGCTCGCAGTATCTTTCAACGCCATTGGCACATACTGACAGCTGACCCAGACATACAGGGGGCACTATGTAGTTATCCATCAATGGTGAGCCGCAGAGCTAGAAACCTACGGGACTCCTTGGTACACAGCCACTACGTTGAACCCCAAGCAAGCAATTGGCTTACATGTAAACCAGAGGGTACCTTCACCTGCCAGAGGTGCAAAGCCTGTAAGAATATCCAGGTCACAAAGACGTTTACCAACTACGATGACACCAGAACGTTTACCATACGTAAGTTTATTAACTGTGTCAGTACTGGGGTGATTTATATGGGCACCTGCCTGTGTGGGAAAAAGTACGTAGGTAAGACCAGGAGACAGTTTAAACAGAGAATTCTTGAGCACCTTGGAACTATCAGGAATAAAAGTGACACCCCTCTGGCTAGGCACGTCAACTTCTGCCAAAACGGTAATACTGATTCTATTAGGTTTACTGGCATTGACAAATATTCACCTGGGATTCGGAAGGGGACTGGGACGTGGACCTTCTAAAGAAGGAGGCCAGGTGGATATACAAACTGGGTACCATGTCCCCTAGGGGCCTGAACGAGGGGTTTATGTACTCTCCCTTTATATGAGAGAGTGCCTTACTACCTCCCCTCCGACTCCCTTCAAACCCTCATGACATCTGGGATTTTGCCTTTTTCTGACCTACTGATCTCCTATTTTGGACATAGGTGTTACCCTAGAATCCATGTCTCCAACAGATTTATACTTTGTATAGTTAAGAAGGATGTATCTAAAACACTAAACATAACAGCAATTCTATATACTAAATTACCAGCACTTGTCCACACGTTTTACACAGGACTTTTATTGGGTCCTCAGTGCCATTTTGTGCTAGTCAGCATTACTGTATGCGAAATATGGCTTAAGCACTTACCCCCCAAGGCACTGTTGTGTTACTAGTGTGGCTACATACACCCCCGATGTATTCATCGACTGTGCAGTCAGAGGATCCTGACGTCATGCACAGGGGGTGGTACTTAGTGCACGGGACGAAATTAACATAAACGCAGGGCTATAAAGCAACTCACCTTTCTGGTGTGTCCCTCCCCCCTTGTATTTGCCTTGAGGAAGTGGCTACGCGAAACGCGCGCGTCGGCAGATGGGTGCACGCGCAGGACTCACTTGCCTACCCACGAGTCAGCTGGCGGCAGTGTTCGCCAGCAACTGCAGCGTGCAATTTTTCATTTGAGCCTCCCACCTGATCGGATGATCTCTAGGGAGCTCAGCTTACCAGGAGCTGTCATCCCTACTGTCACACAGTAGCTGTAAGCTGTTGAATACTATTACAGCGTTACTATGTGTATGTATCCTTTACCTCTCATCTAGTACTGATCCTTTAGAGACCAGCTCTGACAACAGAGCTGGTGTTGAGTCAGTACCGTTTATTATACAGTTACTGGTCGGACACTATTATCCTCATATCAGCAGACCTATTACCTACCTGAGAGGTTTCTGAACAGACTCTACACTGAGCCTATGCCTGTTCAGTCCTATCTGTGTATCAAGTGTGCATGCCTAGTATGTTATGTCCACATAGTGGAACGGGACCAATTGTTGAGCTCCCCCCCACTCAGCTCCACCGCATTTGGGGTTTATCACGTACCCAGTGGAACTGAGCTGATTCGTTAGACCCTATATTAAAGGTCATTTATACCCATAGCATTTTTTAGACACTACTCCTTGTCACATCTTTATGTGGCCTTGACCCACACTATCTAGCCAGATACTAAGCCCACCTGTTTTTTTGGCAGTCCTGGCTAGGGTCCACTTAGTCGTGTCAGTGTGCTTATATTTTATTTTAGGGTCTATATTTACTAGCACACACCATTACAGTAGTGTTCATTTACGGCGTCCTGGTAATACTGGACAATGGTTTAACATACCCACTTGTTCAGACTGCTATACACAATTTAGTGGTTAAGTGCAGTTTATTCACTATTTTGATCCAGAACACCTCACCGAGTGTTCATACTTATAGGATCAGAGCGTTTAATTATCGTTTTAATTCCCATTATTTTAATTTGTTTATTAAAGTGTATGGTTTTTTTCAACAAAGGTTTTTATTAAGCACTTGATACATGCATATAACAATCTTTCAAACCATTGTCTGGGAAATCAGTATCAACAGCACTTGATTTAGGTAACAACTATAATAACTGTACAGACTGGGGAGACGTACAGACATACCGACTTACAACAAGAGAGGTGTGGGGGGGGGGATCGCAGTCTGGTTATTCTCTTTCATGGAATCTATATCACTGGTCCTACCTATGAGGGAACTGCGCGGGTGTGTATTTGCTTCATTAGTCTATGCTCCTGCCCGGTTATAGTCGGCTCTACCTGTCTTGTGCTACCTATTGTCAGTTCTGGTCCATCCAAGGAGAATGCATTTCTTATTATTAAAGCAATATAGTAGTGGCATCTATCCCTGGGATGTCTGTTTGGGCCAGCCATGGCGCCCACACTTTGAGGCAGTTTGTGCCGGTGTCATTTACCATGCTCGTCAGCTATTCCATCCGGCAAACGTACCAGATTCGGTTCCGAACTTTTGGGATGTTGGGTACTTCTGGTTGCTTCCACAGTGCTGAGATTTCACACCTCAGGGCCGTGGCAAAATGTGCAATCAGTTTATGGTCAGATCTGTTTAGGCCCCTGGTGCGCCTGCCCAACAGGATCAGCCAGGGGTCCAAAGGGACCTCGCGGCCGAGCAAAGTCTGCAGCCAGCTTCTAGTGTCTTCCCATATCGGGGCCACCTTGGTGCAACCCCACAGCATATGCAGCAAGTCTGCCTGCTCCCCACATTGTTTTGGGCACAAGGGGGGTAGTCCTTGACAAACTTAGCCAATCTTTTCGGGGTAAGATACCACCTCATGAGGACCTTATATACATTCTCCTTCAATGTGGTGCAGATAGAGCTCTTTGCCGCTGCCAGAACTATAGTGTCCCAGTCCTCGTCCTCTAAGGTCTCCCCTAAGTTCTCCTCCCATCTAGTCCTATAATTCAGTTTGATATCACCGTCTTTAGCAGGACACACCACCTCTCTGTAGACTCCAGATATAAGTCCGTTTGTACCTGTCCATCTGGTACATAGCTGCTCGAAATTAGTACGCCTGGGGCGTTTTGGGATTTTATTGTAAAAGGCTCGGATCTGGAGGTATCTAAATAATTCTGAGTTTGGTATACCTTTTTCGGATTTGAGTTGTTCAAAAGATTTGATTGATATTCTACCCTCCAGATGTAAGAGCCTCGTGAGGCCTTTCTGTTTCCAGATTGTGAAGTCCTTACTCAACAGACCAGGAGCGAAATCAGGGTTCCCCAAGAACGGAGTCAACAAGGAGTGCTGCCCTGTAAGAGCATATTTATATCTGCTGCTCTCCCACACCTCCAACGAGCTGCCCAGCGCGGAAAGCGGTTCGCTAATGTTCTTGAACACTTTTTTCGGAAGCCAAATTATGTCTTGCAGCTCTACTGGAGCGCAGCAGGCCTTTTCCAGTTCTACCCAATGCCGTAGGCTAGGGTGAGTATGCCAGAGAGTAATTTGGGACAATTGGGCCGCTCTGAAGTATGAGAACAAGCAGGGTACCACTAGCCCCCCCCTAGTCGTGGGCCGGACTAACGTACTTAATTTTTTACGTGCAGTTTTATTACCCCAGATAAATTTTACCATAGAGGACTGCAGCCGGAGGATATCATCTCTTACCAACTGTATGGGTAATGTTTGAAATAAGTACAAAATTCTAGGGAGAAAATTAATTTTTACACTCTGGATTCTACCAATCCAGTATATGCCGCTCCCTGACCACCGTTTGAGATCCTCCTTCAGGGTCCTGATTAGTCTGGGGTAATTTGCCTTGTACAAATCTTTATAGTTCCTCGTAATATTGACCCCATGGTATTTAATCTGGGTGGCTTGCCATTTGAAGTTGAAATTTATCTCTAATAGTTTTGCTGTGGGCTTAGGCAAATTTATGTTTAGGGCTTCTGATTTAGTTTGGTTAATTTTGAACCCAGACAGTTTGTTCAATACCCCTAGTAGACTAAAGACATTTGGCAGAGAGGTGAGGGGCCTTGACATTGTTAAAATAACATCGTCTGCATACAGGGCCACTTTATGTGACTGTTCTCCAATCTGAATTCCCGCTATGTTGGTACTAAGCCGGATGTGACCTGCTAAGGGCTCGATGCAAAGTGCAAAGAGGAGTGGAGACAGGGGGCATCCCTGTCTGGTGCCACTCTTTATCGGGAATTCCTCTGACGGGAAGCCCTGATGCTTGACTCTCGCCATCGGACCCCGATACAGAGCCAGAATGGCGCCCATCATTCTCTCTCCAAAGCCCATCTGCTCAAGTGTCGCTTTCATGTAGGGCCAATCTACTCTAAAGCTTTTTCAGCGTCCAGACTCAATACCAGAGACGGGATATTTTTCCTCTGTGCCAAATCCATTAGATCTATGATCCACCTGGTATTGTCTGATCCCTGTCTACCACATATGAACCCTACTTGATCAGGGTTGACCAGCCTCGGCATAACCCGGTTAAGACGGTTAGCCAATAATTTGGAAAATATCTTAGTATCCGAATTAATGAGGGAAATGGGTCTGTAACTTTTACAATCTGCTGGATCCTTCCCTTGTTTGTGGATAACCGATACGGACGCTTGCAGCATTGGGCCCGGGATAGAGGCACCCTCTAGAAATGTGTTATATCGTTTTAGTAACTGGGGGGCCAAAATGTTCCTAAATTTTTTATAATAGAGATTAGAGAAGCCATCTGGGCCAGGGGCTTTAGATGCCTTAAGTGACTTTAATACCTCCATCAGCTCCTCCATCGAGAAGTCTTCCTGTAGCGCCTCCCTCTCCTCTCTGCTTAAGCTAGGTAGTTTAGCCTCTTCCAGAAATGTCTTTAGGTGCTTACTAGTATTTGGGCCCTGAGTGACTTTAGCCCCATCATAGAGTTTTTCATAGTACTTTTTGAATTCAGCTACTATGAGTTTGGGGTCCGATGTGAGATCACCCTTTTCATTTCTAATCGCCTGAATGTGAACATTTTGGGCTCTAGGGTTCAGTTTTCTGGCAAGGGGGGTTGTAGAGGGAGAAAGGGGGTGGCCCGGTATTAAAGGGGTTGCACCCCATTTGGCCACCCCTGACCGCACCAGGGAGACAAGGGGTTAACTGGACTAAGGTCCAGAAATGTGATTTAAACCTTGTTATGACCTGTAAATGTATTTTCCCCTGTTCCCCTGTTCCATTGTAATGTCTGTGTTAGTCAGTGTCTGCATCACACACACACTAGAATCCATCCGGGAGCACAAGGGTTAATAGTCCTTTAATGATTATAGCTCTTTGTGAAGTTTTCCCGCCTTTTCAGGCACCATTTTGCAGGTTCCCATAAGCCGCCATTAGGGCTCAATGCTTTTTAATGGTGAATCTTGCTGTGAAGTCCGGTTCCTGAGAAGACCAGCAGATGGCATCCGAGAGGGAGAGCGGCGGTTTCCCATTGAAAGTCTATGGGCTCATTGACTTCAATGGAGAAACCCTCGAAAGAGCTTTTCAGGAATGAGTTGGCTGCCTTCCAAACCGCTTAACCGCAAAGCGGATACAATGTCCTTTAAAAGAGTTAAAATCACTTGAGTCAAGTTCAACGTTAATTGACGTGGGAATAAACTGTTCTGGGGGCCCTAGAAATAAAATTCTTTTTGCCCCTAGTTCCTAGGCTTCCCCCCACTCGACCACAACCGGGTCCCCGAATCCTGGACCCCCGATAAGGGTCGAACCAGATAGAGCGGGTCGCGCCATAGGCTTTGCCAGCGGCGGCAGAAACGGCTCAGAAAAATGACTAAGTGTGAAATGCTGAATTTTAGGAATCCATATCTCCGGTTCCGGAGGGACCAGAGGATCAAGGTTTGGGGTATCTGTAGTCACTGCTCCGGCATCACTGCAGAACCATCCTTGACCCTCTTGGACCAACCCGACGGAGTATGGACCCCCTTGAAAGTTCGGGGCTTTTACCATTGATTCCAATGGGAGAAAAACCGCATGGTGAAAAAATGACTAAGTGTAAAATTATGAAATGTGTAAGTCCATATCTCCGGTTCTGGAATGCCCAGAGGGATGGGATTTGGGTGACATGTAGCCAAGGTTCCGGCTTTAATGCATGCCCATTTCCAGCCCCCTCAGACCAACCAGACGGAGTATGGACGACTGTAAAGATTTGTGGATTTTCTCATAGACTTCAATGGTGGCGGTTCCCCATTGAAAGTCTATGGTAGGAAACTCCATTGACTACAACGGCGGAGTTGCTCCATTGAAACCCATGGCGGCGGAGCCCGTTGTTTTCAATGGGGATTTAGTGAAAAGCTGAGATTTCTTTTAGCGGAGATTTTTGTATTAAAATGAAAAATAATTTAATGTGCATTTGTGTAACTCCGGCTCCGTAGGTCGTAGCAAGTCGCTTTTTGGATCATATGGTGTCCCCGTTCCGGCCATTAGAACTGGGAAGTTTGGTTCTGCTAGACCCAATGGAACCGGATATTTTAATACGTTTATGTTTTATGTTTGATACTGTGTCCCAAGGTAGGGACAAAGACTTAGGGGAAATTCCTTTGTCCACCAAGATAGCAGATGGCCCCAAGAGGCGCCCTAATGTCTAGGATTTGAGTGCTGTTCAAAGGGTCTTGTCACCATCCCTGTTTACCTAAGGGCGGAGGAGGCTCAAGCCAGAGCAGTCTTTAAGTGTCCCACTTCACACCTTTCAACAAAGGTTTTCCCACCAGAACTCCAAATGATAGACTGGCTGACATTCCTGATGCAAATGTGGGGCTACAGAAATGAGACCCCAGAGTTCTACTGCGCATGTGCCAACCAGCAGGGGGGCATGGGTCAGAATGCTTTCCCACGTTAGTGAGTGGCTGGAGGTAATTGAAAACCAATCCCCTGTGCTTAAGGTTAAGAATAGAGGGACAAAAGATATATAAACTGCTGTTCCCTATATTCCTTTGTTGGTCATGTTTTGCAAGTTCTTCAAGTGTTCAGTCTGTTCTATACCATCTTGTTTGCTGAGAGAAACGCTATGCACTGTCTTCCTGCCAGAGGTCTTTTCATGCTTTTGGTGTCTTGATGACTATGAAGAGTGCTGTATGAACTGCCAGTCCAGCTGTGACTGCTTCATCATTTCCATTTTACGTAAGTGTCTATATTTTTCCTGTTATTTGTATAATCTGTTGTGTTCACCTTTATCAAGGAATAAATTATATTTTATCATATCTAAGTCTCGTCCCAGTTCAAACCCAGGTATATATATATATTTATATATAGTTTTGGTGTAAATTACAGCCTGTCACAAGCTACCGTGACAGGGGTATCCGGCTTGTTCGCCTTCTCATAAAATTTCCGCTTAGTCCAAGACAGCTCCCTCTCAGCCCGGGAGGCCAGCTGCAAATTTAGCTTAGTTTTGGTGTCTAGCAGTGTCTTTAACGATGCCGCTTGTTTCTTATCTTTATGTAAGGAGGACATGACGGATAATTCAGTTTGTAATTGATGAATTTTATGTTCCTTCTCCCTTTTGCGCCTGCTTGCTAGCCCGATGAGTACTCCTCCCAGAGTAGCCTTATGGGCCTCCCAAAGGGTAGATTGTGAAGTGACACTGCCGGCGATCTCCTTGAAATAATCACTGATGCTATTTCCCACGCTCAGTTCAATCTCGGGGATTTTAAGCAAAAGTTCGTTAAGTTTCCAATTCGCTCGTGGTCTGTCCAGTATATAGTCATAGCACAGCAGCTCGATAGGCGCATGATCCGACCATGAAATATCATGGATACCCGTATGGGCGATCTGAGAAACCATTCTGTTAGGCACAAAGAGGTAGTCTATCCTGCTATACCTATCGTGCGGGTGGGTGTAGAAGGTGAACCCTTTTTCACCCTGATGCTGTTCTCGCCAAATATCTGAGAGGTTATTCTCTTGTAGCACCTGGAGCCATGCGGAGCACGCCTTCGGTTTCTTATGTCCACTTGGTGTACATCTATCGAGGGTCGGGTTCAGCGTTTGGTTGAAGTCCCCGCCCACCACTACCCCTTCCCTTGACAGGTTTTTGAGAGTACCGAAAAATGTAGTCATAAAGGCCTCTTCCTGTTCACTCGGTGCGTACACTGTCGCTAGGGTAATAGCCTGCCCCTGTATGTCCCCCACCACAATCAGGAATCTACCATTCTTATCTCTCCTAGTGTGTGTGACAGTAAGGGGCAGGCGATTGTGAATGAGGATCGCCACCCCTCTTCACTTCATGTTAGCAGAGGCTGCGTACCACTGTCTATAACGGCCGTCAATTTATTTTGGAGAGCTATTCTTTGATAAGTGTGTCTCCTGGAGCATGAGGATGTCAGGGTTCGACCTACGATAGTCTGTCATGGCTAGTTTTCTTTTTGCGGGCTGTTAAACTCCTTGACATTGTGGGAAATGATTATTATGTTCCTACCCATTTGTCGAACCTGTGGACGACTCTGAATAGCGGACCCCTCGGCTGCGAGTGCCTGTCCTGTTTGAGGAACTTGATGTCTGCGACTCCCTCTTTGTTCTGAGGTACCTGGACTGCCGAGGGAAACAAATATAGGAGCAGACATAAGGGAAACACAACAAATAATGCAATGCTGGTGGATGTACGGGAGTGAACTCCCATCATCCCCCAGTCTGCCCCTCTCAGGCGTTCAGCCTGGGCATCCTCCAGGGCATACTTCTGCTCTTCCTGCTCGCCCATCTTTGCTGGCCCGGAGAGGACTTTCATGAGCCAACTGGGGCTGAGCTCCCAGTCACCCATGCGGAGTCCCATGGTGATGGCAGGTGTGGATCCCCACCCCCCTCCTCCACCTCTTAACGTAATCTACCTAGCAAAACAGAACTGTAACTCAATCTTATTAAACAGCTTTTCTCCTCCTCTATTAACTGGTGTCCCTCCCCCTTCCTCCGCATATGATCCTTCCCCCTATTATGTACCTGTCTCCCCTATTCCCCCAGGCTAGTGCAATCCTCACCTAAATGTGCCCTTAGGCTCGGCTCCCCCACTGCACTGCTACCTGGGCCTTATGCCTCGCCTCCACTCTTTGTTTGTAGCTACTTTCCCCTCCGTTTTGCAGAGACATGCCTCCTTTCCGGGGTTTTTCTATATGGGCCCTATGTCATGACGCTAGCCAGCCAACTGGGAGTCTAGCCTCGCTGTCTTTATGTGCCTCCCTGACCCCTGACCCTAACTAGTCCCTATCTCCTGTTCTGACTATGCGGGGACAGGCCCTGCTATCTCCGCTTGCAAGCGCGGACTCTGCCTCCCTGACCCCCTCCTTCTTGTGCTCTCCCTTCCGCCTGCTGGGCTTGTGCCATTTCTTATTTCCCCGGTGTTCTGTGTCTCTAGGGCATTGCCCTCTGGTCCATCTATCTTCTCTGTCCCCCGGAAGTGACGTCCTGTCGGCTCCCCGCCACCTGCAAGATGGCCGCCGGTGAACATCCGGTGACGCACTTCCGGTTCTCGACATTTTGGGGCCGGCTGCTCCTGGGCTCGGGCGCTTTCCCAATCGGCTCTCCCGCCATCACCTCTGCTGCATCCGTGTTCTTCCCGCATGGCGTCCAACGCAGCCATGTTGCTCCCTCTGCGTTCCAGCACTATCTTTTCCTGGGGGGGTCGAACTGTTTGGAGCCTCATCTGCCGGTAACTCCTGATTATTTCAGCTGCCCGACTGCCGGTGTGGCCTCAAGCCGCTCTCTTGACCTTCCGGCAGTGTGAGATTACTACTCCCTGGGGTGTGTGGGAGACCTTCCGTGGTACATGCGGGGGGGGGTGGGGGCAGAAACTTTAATTCGAACTTGGCAAAAAAGAAACCCTCGGGAACATTGAGGGACTGGAAATTCTCCAACACTGGGGTCCGGCGCTTCATTCTTTGTCCGCGTCTGCCGTGTCCCGGTTATCTTTGCGGCCCCGCGCCGTTTGCCATTCCTCTTTTGGGGCGGGTCTCGGCGGGGACTTGCGGATGGGCCCTCCTTGATCCCCAGCTTTTGGAGGAAGGTCTCACTCTCCTCAATTTCACGTATGGAGGTGGCCCTCCTGTTCTTAATGACCATCGTGCCGAACGGGAAGGTCCACCTGTACCTGATCGCCCTCTCTCTCAGTATCCGCGTTACTGGCTGTAACTTGCGCCTTCTGGCGAGGGTGACCGGGGACAGATCTTGAAAGATTTGCAGGGCAGCATTTTCAAACTTACAGGAGGTCTCCGAGCGCATTTTCTGAAACACCGCTTCCCTGGCCTTAAATTAGTGCAGGCGGGCTATAACATCTCTGGGTGATTCCGACGCCGCCGGTCTGCTCCGTAGCGCCCGGTGGCTCCGATCCATCATAAGCTCAGATTCTGGCCTCTCTGGGAGCAGGGACGTGAGCCATCTAGTGACAAAGCCCTCCACATCCTCTACCTCCTTCGGGATGCCGCGATCCGAATGTTATTCCGGCGATCCCGGTTCTCCGCGTCCTCTTGGCAATCTGCCAGTTTGTTGATTTGGGACTGGAGGTATGTTGATCTCTTATCATTTTTTTGTTGTTTTTCGTCGCAGCCTCCATTTTTTCCTCAAGAGCCCCAGTACGCTCCCCTACCCCCTGCACCTCTTTGCGGAGTTCCTGTATCTCTTTATGAAACATGGACTTCATGTCGTTATAGAGGCAGTCAAAGTCACATCGTCTAACTGGCAATTGTTCTGGTACTTCGGCCGGGTCCCCCTCCCTGTCGGAGTCCGACCCCGCGGCCGAGCTAGCCGCTGCATCTGCCTCCGCTCCCCTTGCTGCTGCCTGGTTCAAATATTTCCTCATATCGGTGTTTGTTTCCTTTTGGTCGATGGATGGGCCATCCTGGAGTGTTTATATACCGTGCTAGGGTGTTGTGAAGGCGAAAGTTGTAATTTTTCCTTACTGTTTTGCTGCTTTTAAAGTGAAGGAGGATGGAGCTCACAGACTATGCAGCCATCCACCTCACCATCCAAAATGGCCTCTAAGGTGTATGTTTTAACGTATTCATCATATCATCCCTCAGGTGTTTAGAGTGCCCATACTAGGTTTCTGTTCTCTGTTCATTAATGATTCATACTTACCTAGGGAGCCACCTATAGACAGCTGCGGGGGTTCCCCTACATGTCTCCAAAACTTTGAGAATCTTAGAAAACTGAAAATCTGAGTTGCGCAGCAGTTTATAATACCTCTGGTGTTTCATTCCCAAATTACTATGGCCCAATCAAAAAGCCTGAGAAATTTCTTAGCAGCTAATCAGAGCAGGGTTTATGTGGCTGATGCTGTCAGGTAAAGGGGCATGGCTATCTGCTGGGTGGCTCTGCAGAGTCTGAAAGAACCCAGAGGCTGTTGAGGTCTTTTCTTTTGCGCTCCTTGCTACCAAATGGCCCAACACCTCCATATCCTGGATTCCCTTTGAGGCCAGAAGGCGGGGTAGACATCATGTCTCATATGCAAATGCTTAGGCTGACTGCATGGATTTTTATACATACAGTATAACACCCTATGAACCATACTTTATTACAGCATACATTTCGGGGTACCTCATATTCAGTTGGGGCACCCGCATACCCAATATAGGCTCTGGGACACCTTGGCATTAACTGGGGTGCCCCCCTTAACTAGGGATTCCCTCAGCTACAGGGATACTTTTCATCCCTGTTGTGACGTTCGTGAGGATTTGGCCCGGGATTAAAGGGGTTACACCCCAATTGGCCACCCTCTAACCTCACCAGGGAGACAAGGGGTTAACTGGGCTGAGGTCCAGAAATGTGATTCAACCCTTGTTATAACATGAAAATGTATTTTCCCCTGCTCCCATGTATTATTGTTATATCAGTGTCTGCATAACACACACACTGGGGCTTAAGGGGCTAATATTATATGCATTGCTGTCCCTATTTTGGCAGGCTAGTCACTACCTGCAGGGCTGAATAACAGGAGCCGTTCCATTAAGACTGCTAATGTAGGAACGGAGTGAGCCAGCACCCTGATTGTTGGTGTGCAGCCTCAGGGTAACCCCCCAAGAACACACCTATTAAAAATATAACTTTGTCATAAGGGAAACATATATTTTTGATAAAGGGCCTTTCTGTTGCAGTTAAAATGTACAGGCAGGATGCTATGGTTTCTGCCTGCCTTTGTAATGCATTAAGGAACAAATGTTATGCATACCAGAACCAAATGTTTTGACACCTATGAGCTGGGTCACTTGCCTATGCAAGCAGAACAGCTTGCTAGAATTTACATAGCCTGGTGATCAAAGGCTAATTACCTAATTGTTTATGCGGAACCCAGGAACTGGAGTGGGTTGTGAGCGTTAAAACTCACACTTACAAACCAAGGTATCCTGCAAGAATAAACATAACACAGGGGACAAATGTCCCCCCCCGGAGGTCCCTGCTTCAAAGGATTTATTGATGGGGGCAAGGGGTGGGGCACCCCAAGGAGAAAATCAGAATGGGTGACCTTATTAAATATAAGAATATTATGAGATGTCCTTGGCTGAACATGCTAAGAGTTACATATGTGTATTCACGGGAGTTACCCGCAACTAACGGTTATAAACACCTGATGTTTAGCCGGTTCGAACAGACAGATATTAATATCTCTCTTAATTTTAATATTACACTGTAATATTTAGTCTCTTTGGGAGCGTCAGGCGTGACGGAATGTATTAATATGTCTCGCATGCCAGTAAGTACGAGCTGCGGAAAAGATGACCCAGTTAGCGGCATCCTCTGATGGCTCCCGCCCAGCCATGGCGACAACCCTCCTCGGGACATCTCCTGGAGAACCTGGATGGGCTGCATCAGCAACAGCGGCGGAGAGCAGCGGCCATCCACCTGATCCCGGTGGAGTTCCGGCGGCGGCGGCGGCGGCGGCGGCGGCGGAGAAGAAGCCGCCACTCCGGCATCCTGCCAGCAGCAATTTTATTTGGGGGGAGGGACAGGGTTTGTGGGAGGGGGTTATTTTACCAAGTTTGCATGGAGCTGTGTTCCTCCACAAAGACCTGGGACTCTTGTCCTGCACCGTTGTACCTGTACCCAACTTGGGTGCTGTCGCGCAAGTGGCCCGTTGCTGCCCAGCCCAGATGGTGCCAGCGGCGGCCACTCCAGTCCCCCTGCAATTGGGACCAACGAAGGCGGCGGTCTCTGCGGGGACCAGCGAGGTAAGCCAGACCAAGTCGCAGACTGACCCTGACTTATTTGTTCCTATGACTGTACCCTGTTGTTTCAGTCTAGGGGTGACTGGGTGGTGGCAGGAGATAGGGGTACCAGGGGAGGGGAAGGAAGGGCAGCTTGTAGGGCAGCTAGACTTCCCCATTACCCTGGCGGAGCAGCAAGGGGACTCTCAGTTAAGAGCCCCACTGTTGCAGCCTTGCTCTGGGCTGGAGGTACCAGGGGTTGTGGCAAAGTTAGACCACCCCCAGATTACCTGCCAACCAGGAGCTAAGGTGGGTGCATCTGCACCAGCAACCCTGAACTCCTCCCCAGTAATGGGGAGACAGTGTCAGGGAGATGGCCTCACTCAGGTGTCCCTAGGATCCAGGTTAGGATTAGCTAGGGAGAAGCAGAGTGAGGGGAGGCTGCAGGTAGGTAGCCAGCATCAGTTCTCAGTGGGAGAAGAAAGGCTAGTGGTAGCCGTGGAGGGTAAGCAGCAGGTATGGCAGCTAGAGTTCCCCATTACCCTGGCAGAGCCTCATGGGGTGTCTCAGATCAGCAACCCCCTGTTGCAGCCTAGCTATGGGCTGGGGGTATCCTGGGCAGTGGCAGGCTTGTGCCACCCCAGGGATACCTGCCAACCAAGAGCTAAGGCGGTTGCATCTGGAGAGATGCCCCTGAGCTCATCCCTGGTAAGGGGGAGACAAGGTCAGGGAGGTAGGTGCACTCAGGTAGCTCCAGTGTCTGGGTTAGGATTGCCCAGGGGGGAGAGGAGTGGAGGTGGGCTGAAGGGAGGTAAGCAGCAGGAGTCCTCAGCAGGGGCTGAGGTGCTGGGCCTAGGGGAGGCTAGGCAGGGAGACACCATGGAGCAGGGGGAGATAGGAGGTCAGTGGGGTGTTAGGCAGCTGGCAGAAGCTAGGGATGGGCTAGGTAGGCAGAAGGTCCCTTGTTCTGACTGGCCAGGAGTGACCCCTCTGACAGATTGCCCAGGGTTCCCAAAGGAGGGGCTGTGGGTAGATAGGCAGCCAGGGAGGAGAGTCAGGAGTATAGCAGAGCAGCTACAGGTTGGCACAGAGCCAGGGCAGGTAGGGTCCCTACAGAATAGTGACATAGCTCTTTCCCAGACTTGGTTGACAGGAAAGCGATGGTCTGTGCTGGATAGCTGGTCTCCTGCAGGTACAGAAACATGCCAGTCTCTGGGCAGTGTGCAGCCTGGTCTGCAACGGGGTCCCTTCACCATGGACTTGGTTCACCAGGCACTGGGTGGGGGGCAGAGGGAGGCAAAGGAGAATGCCCGGCAGCCACGGTGGAGCCCGGCTCCGCAGGATCTGGACTTTACAATCCACTGTGTCCAGGACAATGTACTGGACATTGCCGGAGGACAATTTTGCCAGGCCAACCCCTCAGGACTTATTGGGTGCTTCAAGCGTGCCAGTGGTATCCCAGTGCCAGGGGGAGGCAGCTGGGGTACCAGGCACCCCTTGAGCAGGGGAGGTGTGACGTTCGTGAGGATTTGGCCCGGGATTAAAGGGGTTACACCCCAATTGGCCACCCTCTAACCTCACCAGGGAGACAAGGGGTTAACTGGGCTGAGGTCCAGAAATGTGATTCAACCCTTGTTATAACATGAAAATGTATTTTCCCCTGCTCCCATGTATTATTGTTATATCAGTGTCTGCATAACACACACACTGGGGCTTAAGGGGTTAATATTATATGCATTGCTGTCCCTATTTTGGCAGGCTAGTCACTACCTGCAGGGCTGAATAACAGGAGCCGTTCCATTAAGACTGCTAATGTAGGAACGGAGTGAGCCAGCACCCTGATTGTTGGTGTGCAGCCTCAGGGTAACCCCCCAAGAACACACCTATTAAAAATATAACTTTGTCATAAGGGAAACATATATTTTTGATAAAGGGCCTTTCTGTTGCAGTTAAAATGTACAGGCAGGATGCTATGGTTTCTGCCTGCCTTTGTAATGCATTAAGGAACAAATGTTATGCATACCAGAACCAAATGTTTTGACACCTATGAGCTGGGTCACTTGCCTATGCAAGCAGAACAGCTTGCTAGAATTTACATAGCCTGGTGATCAAAGGCTAATTACCTAATTGTTTATGCGGAACCCAGGAACTGGAGTGGGTTGTGAGCGTTAAAACTCACACTTACAAACCAAGGTATCCTGCAAGAATAAACATAACACAGGGGACAAATGTCCCCCCCCGGAGGTCCCTGCTTCAAAGGATTTATTGATGGGGGCAAGGGGTGGGGCTACCCAAGGAGAAAATCAGAATGGGTGACCTTATTAAATATAAGAATATTATGAGATGTCCTTGGCTGAACATGCTAAGAGTTACATATGTGTATTCACGGGAGTTACCCGCAACTAACGGTTACAAACACCTGATGTTTAGCCGGTTCGAACAGACAGATATTAATATCTCTCTTAATTTTAATATTACACTGTAATATTTAGTCTCTTTGGGAGCATCAGGCGTGACGGAATGTATTAATATGTCTCGCATGCCAGTAAGTATCACTAAACTGAAGTTATGAAGTTATGAAGTTATTTAGATAGGGAAAAGCAGTTTTTAAACGTCGTGGGGTGGGAGGAGTTTTACTCTGAGGAAAACTGTCAACTTCACCACTGATTTATGAGAGGGGCTGGGTTTAGGTTGGTTCAAAGGGAAATAATTGTATAAGAACCAGGCTCAGCCTATGGCTATGGTCCTTCATGTCTTCATGCAAAAGGCCTTCATGTTCTGCATGTGTCCTGCATGTATTGCTGTGATGTCAGCTGAAATATGGAAGAAATGGCCCAGTCTGTATCCTGATGGCTTTCTGTCCTAATCTTTAAGTAAGTGTCTATATTTTGCCTGTTATTTGTACATTTTGTATGTTCACCTTTATCAAGGAATAAATTATATTTTATCATATCTAAGTCTCGTTCCAGTTCAGACCCAGCTATAAATATATATTATCTTTTATATATATTTTGGTGTAAATTACAGCCTGCCATAAAGTGACCGTGACACCTGTGTCTCATTTTACTGTGCACAAAGCACATGTTTTAAAACACACTGTTCAATAAAATATACACCTTAAAAATATCCTAAGCCTGTGGGTTATGGGAAATAGAATAAGAATCTGCATGTTATTTCTTACTAGCTATATTCCCCACACTCTATACAATAAACTTAGGACTGGACTTTTAAAAGTCCCCTCACAATCTTGGAGATGATTGGAGTGGCCACAGAACCTCTAAGCAGGTTCTGGGTTACCTGTACAGTAACTGAGTATCCCCCCTAACCTGGGGGCCCTTTATAGTTAACACTTCAACAAGTGACCACTAGGGGTCACTATAAGCCCTATAAATGCACTCTAAAGTTACAGCACCCTGGTATGGGTGTTGTTGTGAGAATGGTAGATTGTAATTATAAGGACCAATGAAGGATCCAGAAGACACCTTGTAATAGACTCAAAAGCAGTGCAATATTAAAATCCAAAAAATAATAAAATGTTATTAATCTCTATACGACAACAAAACACATATAGGGAAACATATAGTCAAAGGGTATTAAAAATCCCCAATGGGAGAGGTGGCTAGATATAGGGGGAGCCTATGTATATAAATTCAGCACATGAGAGGAACAATGTCCTATGTGTATGTAAAAGGTGGGTAAGGGTATATATATATATATATTGTTCAACTTGGCACCATGGAGTAGATCCCTTATTTATTACTATAACCACCTAATAGTGCGCGTAGCTAAGACATAGATAAGTATTTCTCCAAAGTTATTGGTATTCCATATAGGTATATATTGTTAATGATCACATAGGAGATTAACATATGTAGTTAGTAAATACCTATAATACGCAAAATGTTCCTCAGAAGGTAAACATAAACAACTGATACAAAGATCAGAAAATCACAGCTAGGTATAATGCTGTGGGGTTAGCATCAATAGTTGTATCAGTATGGTAGAGGAGAAAATACAGACATGTCTCTATGTCTTGCGCTATACAACCTTATCTTCATAACCCCATGTTATAAGCCGTCTCTCCTGGTGCGTATCAAGAGCCTGACGTCACCATACCCCGACGTACGTTTCACGTGCTATGGCACGCTTCTTCAGGGAGAGGAGTCACATAACGTGATTGTAGATGCCGCAATTTAAGGTCTGTTACAAAGGTGGAGCCGCGATGTCAACCAATGATCGGTATGCATCTGGTCATGCCTCTAGATGGAAGTAGAGGTACAGCGGCAGATTCGTGTGTTTACAGGGAGTATGTAAAAGTTGTGAGACTATGTTATATATACTGACATAATGATCTTGCTTGCGCAGGAGGGGAGAGTGAAGGGTATAATGATCATACACAGAGACCTAAGGTTGATAGCATGGGTCTCATCATTAGGGATCAAGAAAAAGACCCTCCAAATGCATGCACTTTATGATCGTATTGAACTGATATGGTAAGTATACAGAAATTACAATGGCTTCTATGGAGATATCAGGGTCTTAAAAATAAAAATAATAAAATGTTATTAACATCAATATATGTGACAATGTGATTTTATTTAAAAACAGTGTTTAAAATCCCCGTAGAGGAGTGGTAATATTTTTAAAACCAAAGACATAACATAAAACACAGACAAAGCTCAGTGCACATCCAGAAAAACTTATATACGGTACAGTGCCTAAATATACATGTATAAATAACTAATAAATAAAATGGTCTTTTAGTTTAACATTTTGGCCAAATTGTTGTAAGCCCTTGAGCCAACTGCACGGCAGACCACGTTTCAAGGGTCCCTACACTAATATAAATTCTTAATAACCTATGCATTGCCAGGAAGAATGATTTATAATAAATCTGTCAATATTAGTTGCAAAAGTTCTAAGTCTGATTGAAGCTTTTATTAACCTGTACATTACCAGGAAAAGCACTCTGTAATAGATTTGTCACAATCACACTGTAAGCAGGCAAGTTCCCCTGAGAGTGGGAGATGCCATGGAGTGAGCTTTTAACCATTTAAATGTGGGAGGGAGTGAGCTTCAATTACGTAGGAGGTAGGAAGCAGATTCGTGTGTTTACAGGGAGTATGTAAAAGTCGTGAGACTATGTTATATATACTGACATAATGATCTTGCTTGCGCAGAAGGGGAGAGTGAAGGGTATAATGATCATACATAGAGACCTAAGGTTGATAGCATGGGTCTCATCATTAGGGATCAAGAAAAAGACCCTCCAAATGCATGCACTTTATGATCGTATTGAACTGATATGGTAAGTATACAGAAATTACAATGGCTTCTATGGAGATATCAGGGGCTTAAAAATAAAAATAATAAAATGTTATTAACATCAATATATGTGACAATGTAATTTTATTCTAATAAAAACAGTGTTTAAAATCCCTGTAGAGGAGTGGTAATATTGTTTGTCTTTATTACCAAGTGTATATAGGCATTTATTTTGTTTATTTTACCAAAAATGGTAAAATCCAATATTACTTCGACATCAGCGGAGTATTATTATTCTCCAAAAGGTAATTTATGGCACTGTATATATATTTTCTTCAAGTGACTTTAGTGAAACACATGAGATATTCAGTCTTATTTTTTCTTTGTGAGTCACTGAATTGCAAATTTCGCCAACTTATTATCTAGGTTACTTTCAGGTATAGCAACATATATGCTCCTTATTTCCGGATTGGGTGTAGTATATAACACATTCTCGTTTGGCACCCAATTTCTTTTTCACTTTAGTGCATTTAGTCTTCTAGTAGACTTTTTGCAAGTTTGCATTTGCACTAAATATGTCTGAATTGTGGATGTAAAGGATGTATAAGGTGTTTGTATTAGAAATTATTTTCACCATAGTAATCCTATCCACATAGATAGATACAATCCCATTTTAGTTGAAATGCTGATATAGGAGTCTTTGTTGGTAACCTTAAATTAACACTTGTCCCAAAAACACATATAATTCAATAGTGTTTTAGCCTTCTTTCTCTGTAATACCCAAGCTATTAATACAACATCACATATAGTGGAAACTGCCACTACCAATCTCCATAATGAGAGGTACAGCAATTGATATCCACTCAAATAGTAGGTGTCCACAAAGATGTGTAAAAACTGGCTAAGAGGAGAGGCAGTTTGTAATAGGATGTAAAGCAAAGGGTCCCCAGAAGGCAATGGAACAAAGGTTATGATCAAATATAATACATTGTGATGTGTAGGAATGTGATTAACTCTATGTGGTCTGCCCCTATTGGACAATGCAGACCATCTACTAATTAAATAACTAACTAGTGAATAATAATAAAATGAATTAGATAAAAGGTAATATATAATATAATTAATTAGTCAATTATATATGAACTAATTCTAAGTAAATAAAACATGATATAATAAGTGAAAAATTGTGATATTGGTGAATAGATGCTAAGATGGTTTGAAAAAAAGAGGGGAAGGCAACCACTAAGTGTATATGTGTAGGAATGTGACTACTAAAATAGGTGATCTGCCCTTCAATGGTCAATACAGATCGTGCTGATAATTAAACTATATACCCATTCCCAAACTAACCCTTAAGTGATGAAGGGGTTGTAATGATTAGAAAATGTATATGAAAGACGAGTAGATGTAACCCTCGTTCAATCCCTGAGGGCTTAGTGTCTGTAGCTGCAATATCCAGCGACATTCCCTCTGTAATAGTCGTTTTTTCCAATTGCCCTTTCTGGGACCTAATGTGACATGTTCGATGCCTGCAAAGGATAATATATCAATATTGCCATTATGGCATTGTAGAACATGTGTGGCAACTGGGGTTTCTCGTGAGTTCCTTATGTCCCCTAGATGTTCCAATATCCGCTTTTTTAGTTGTCTATGAGTCTTGCCTACATATGCTTTTCCGCAGATACATGTGATCAAGTAAATTACACCTGTTGTTTCGCAATTAATAAAACTTTTTATCTTGTGTGAGACTGTCTTTGATGTGTTTGTGAATGTTTTTGTAACTTTCATGACTTTACAAGCCTTACAATGTTAGCACGGATAGGATCCCAAAGGTCTATCCCCCAGCAAGGTTCTGGTTTGTTGTGTTTGGAAATTACTTCTTACCAGACTGTCTCCAATATTCCTAGCTCTTCTATACCCAGTTGCTGGATAATCTGAGAGGACTTTCCTCAAATCATTATCCTCCAGTAAGATGTTCCAATGTTTCTGGAGGATATTCTTGATTTGTTTTGACTGACTTGAGAAAGTGCTTATAAATCTGATCTTTGTATATAGTTGTCCTTGTGGTTTCGGAGCTAGGAGTCTGGATCTATTAGATATTAAGGCTTTATGATAGGCTTTGTGAGTCAAGGTCTTGCTGTATCCACGTTCATGAAATCTAGATTTCATGTCTAGGGCTTGGAGTTTAAACTCGCTCAATGTTGAGCAGTTTCGGCGTAGTCGGAGGAATTGGCCAAATGGAATATTATTGGTAATATGTTTCAGATGGTTACTCCATGCTTCCAAAAGATTATTGGTTGCCGTCGGTTGTCTATAGATGCTTGTTTGTAAGTCACCATTTATATTTTTTTAAATGGGGATGTCTAGGAATTCTATTTTCTCTTTTCTTACTTGGTAAGTGAGTCATAGATTATTTCCATTTTTATTCAGAATATTGATAAATTCATATAGTAAAGGTTCTGGGCCATTCCAGAAGAGCAAAATGTCGTCTATATACCTAAGCCACATCTCTATGTACTGCACCGACACACTTTATTCGAGCAAATACCCAGTATGTACCTGGCAGATACCTGGAATGCGCCGCTCCTCACCTCTGACAAGCCCCGTTGCGTTTGCCTTCCCAGCCTGGGTTCATGCCTGGCTGACGGGCGGCTGATCTGTTAAATGATAATGATTAGGATTTAATAGGCTGCAATGCTTCGCGTGTCTACCAGATGGCATAAATTCATGAATTGTAATGCAGTATATATATATATACTGTGCAGTATTGCAGCCAGCGGGAATAAAATGCTTCAATCCCTGCCTGGAAAATAACCCAATGCACTCGGGCAGAAAACAGTCACAAACCTCAATACACCCGGGTATACCCGAATTCGTGGGACTAGCCGAGCTCGAATAAAGTGTGTCGCCAGTGTATGTTGTATATCTGTCATTTTCCGCCATGAAGACCACCATTTCCTCCCACCAGCCTAGTGTGACAAACGGCTTACTCCGGGGCTCCACCGTCTGTCCGGGACTGTTAGAACACAGTCTTTTAGGGAAGGTTAAATGATGAGGCGTAACGTGTTGTTCCTTTAAACAGGCTACTGCCTGGTTTATTCAGTCCCAGACACTGAGACTGCCACACTGAATACAAAAGAAATACAAGCAAAACAAAACCCTGCTCACCTGAGCAATAACTTAACTGAGGTTCACCCTGACTGGGCTTGGAGCAGCTTATCCGCTTCCAACAAACAAAAATAAGGAATTTTTCAATTTGATAAAGGAACAGAATTATTTAACCTGTTTGGGGAGAGGCTTTCCCCTCTCTGCTTCCAGCAGCCCTCCTGCCTCCAGTCTCTTGGGGGAGAGGGGAGAGGAACCAGGAAATCAGCCTTACATACCTGATTTCTATCTAGCAGGACAGGTGACAGAAATCAGGCAGCAGACAAACTCTGGTCTGGATACCTCACCCCTCAGTTCCAGCACTTGCCAAACTGTGGGATGGAGTGCATGCATTCTGAGGCTGCACTTTCCAGCCTAAACCGGACAGAAGCTGTTCAATATCCTGGGAGCCCTAGACATGGAATTTATTACCATCCCCTGGTTTCTGTCACGTATCCTCCCCCCAGCTCAGACCTTGAGGGATGAGCAACCATGGATATTAGGGAGTGCATCCTTGACAACCCATTGCCATGTTTGTGCCCTGACCTGTGCTCCACAGAAAATTTAAAGGGTTGTACGCTTAGGAACCACCTTGTCACTCTAGCATTCTTCTCTCTGTTTTGACACATCCAGGTGAGGGGTGCATGATCTGTGACCAACCGGAATTTTCTCCCCAACAGATAGTATTTGAGCGTCTCTATAGCCCACTTTATTGCGAGACACTCTTTCTCGACTATGGAGTAATTTTTCTCCTGGGGATTTAGTTTCCTACTTAAATAAAGGATGGGATGGGAATAAACCTTCTATAGTAGCCAATTAATCCCAAAAAGGTCCTTACTTGTTTTTTTGTAACTGGCCTTGGCCAATGTTGTATCTCCTCTACTTTGAGTGTTTGGGGTTTGAGTAAACCTCTGCCAATAGAATACCCCAGATATGTGGCCTCCTCCAGACCAATAGTGCATTGAGCGGGGTTAGCAGTTAGTCCAGCAGACCGAACTGCATCAAGCACAGCTTGGACCTTTGGAAGGTGGGATTGCAAATCTTCACTATGGATTACCACATCATCTAGGTAGGCGGCAGCATACCGAGCATGTGGCTTTAAAATTTTATCCATCATTCTTTGGAATGTGGCAGGAGCTCGATGTGATCCAAAAGGCACCACCCTATACTGAAAGAGGCCGTCTGGGGTTGAGAAAGCTGTCTTTTCTTTTGCCCTTTCTGTGAGGGGAACCTGCCAGTACACTTTTGTTAGGTCTAGGGTCATGAGATATCGGGCTTTGCCCAGTCTCTCTACCAGTTCATCAACCCTGGGCATAGGATAAGTATCAAATTTTGACACAGCGTTTAGTTTACGGTAGTCATTGCAAAACTTTGTTGTACCGTCTGGTTTTGGGACTAAAACAATAGGGCTGTTCCACCCACTTTGGGATTCTTCAATTACACCTAGTTTTAGCATGTTTTAACCTCTAAACTTATAGCCTCTCTTTTGGCCTCTGGGATTCGGTACGGTTTAAGGTTAACTCGGACCCCCGGTTCAGAGACTAGGTCATGTTCAATTACCCTAGTTCTACCTGGCTTTGTAGAAAATACTTCTTTGTTTCTTCTCACTAGATTCTGGACCTCTCGTTTCTGATGAACGGACAGGGTTTCAGCTATGCTAACCTCTGGGTCAGTTTCTCGATTCTCTGACGGACCTGGGGGTACTAGGGTTAACAAGACCTCTCTATCTTTCTAGGGCTTAAGTAGGTTTACAAAGTTCCCTCCTACTTGTCTGTCTCACCTTGTAATTTACTTCTGCCACTCTTTCCAAGACCTCATCGTCTTGATTCCTATGCCATTAGGAGCTTGCTGTGTCCGCAGTGTGACGCCGTCACGTGGAGCGGAAGATTGAGTGGAAGACCAAACCCGGAAGTTCTGTGGTGTCTTGCAGTGGAGGAATCGCCGGCGCAGCCTTACCCCCTGCAGCAGTTCATCACTCACAGGTTTTCACATCCCACAACAGACACTGTCTGTGTTTTATACACATTGCCTGATTTTGGGGCTTTCTTGTAAGTCCCCATTGCATCTGTATGCCCCATGGTGTTTGCTTGATGAATATATCTGATGTTTCTCTTATTCATGTAGCATCTCTATTCATTGTGTGCCTCTTATTAGCCTCATGGACTCGTGTTTCTTTTATGCTGTTTCACATGCTGTTTTATGAGAAAAACACCTGTACCGATGAGGAGAGGTAGATCAGCGGGCACTACGGTGCAGGAAGAAAAATTGCTGGGGCTGGACTGTGCTGTATACAAAAATCCTTTATTAGTACATGGATAAAAAGAGGAGGGGAAGCATACCCCTGCACCTCTAACGCGTTTCACCGGGCGATTGGGCTTTTTCAAAGAGTTTGCTGTTTTATGATAATCATCATCTTAATATAAAGTATTGCACTATTATTTGTGTGTGCTCTTTCCCCACATGTCTCCACTGGTGTACTGCACTCCCTGACTTCTCGGCATCATAACTAGTAAAGGATTGTAACACTCGGTCTGCCCACAAGCCAGACGAGACCCCGGGACTGAGGTGGAAAGGAGAAATACCACACACCTAACAGTAAACGGGGGCATGGCCGGAGTGTGGAAGTAGCGTAGATGGTCCGGATAACAAAATAGAAATGATACCGTACTTGACAGCTCCGGCGAAGAAGGGTAAAGTTCATAAGCCTGGGTCGTGAAGTGGAGAGAGCAGCGTAGTAGATTGTCCGTGAGCTGTGTCTAGGGGTTGTAGAAGTCTGCAGTGTAGAAAGTCCAAAACAAGGTCCAAAGGGTTCCAGAGAGCAGCGTAGTAAAGTCCAAAGCAAAAGGTCAAATCCAGGGAGTTCAGCAGAATTTGCAGGGACAGGAACAGACACCTGAAGACAAGAGAGGCCAGGCAACAGCAGACAGCACCAAGGTACAGAAGCTATACAGAGCAAAGAGGAAATGGTGAAGGGGGATTAAATAGGGGGCTGGGACCAATCAGGGGAAGGGGAGTGACAGAGGAGCGGCCCAAAGAAGAACCTGATAGGAGAACAGCGTGTGAGAGTTTGGGACCAATCAGAGTGAGGGGAGGGACAGCGGAGCGGCCCGAGTAAGATCCAGATAGGAGAGAATCACCAGAGGCTTTGGGAGTGGTCGGAGCAAGGGGAAGAGCGGAGGGACGGACAAGGGAAGGAACAGAAAGGGAAGAAGGACCTGGGAGGCGTAGCTTATGAGACAGGGGCATGCCAGGTACATGCGCCGCATCAGAGGAGGCGGAGAGTAGGAGGGACGTACCGGAGGTTTTGGGAGTAGTCAGGGCAAGGGGAGGAGCAGAGGGACGGACAGGGGAAAGGTTAGGTGGGGAAGAGGAACCGGGGAGGCGGAGCTGACGGGGCAGGGGCAGAGACATGCAAGGTGTGTGCGCTGCATCAGAGGATGTGGAGTCGGGCGCCCGGCGCCAACTAATGGCGGCCTGGGTCCATGCACGCCCGTAGGGGTGACGCGCATGACCCGGAGGCGCGGGGGCAGCCGCCAGTGGCGAGGGAGCCCGGACGGCCTGCAACAAAGGTAAGGAGGCGCTAGGTAAGGTAAGGAGGCGCTAGAAGCGGGTTTACCCGCAGCGCGGATCCTTACAAGGATCAACAAGGAAGATCCATTGAAGGTTGAGCTGCAATTTATCACCGGTTGTATATTTCTTCTTTTTTATTATTGCTGGTATTTTATTATTGCTGGTTTTTTATTGCCTGATATTGTGTTTTACCTGGAACACCCCTAGGAGCACCTGGTGATCTTTGTGTTCCACCTTCTGTCTGAGGACTGCCTCCTGAAGATTTCTTTGAATTCTCCTCCTTGAGTCTTGAAGAAAGTTTACCCTTGTGACGGTTCAGGGGATTCCTGCTTCTCAATGTGTCCCCGTCACCCCTGTTCTCCCTGACTCTGACCTTCCGCCTCCTCATTCATCTCTCCCTTCCTCCTCCCACACCCGTTCCTCTGCGCCCTGTCCGGATGCACACCCAGCTGTCATGCGCGTTCCCCGCAAGGTGCGCGCTTATCCCCAGACTCCCGATTCCTCCCGTGGCACTCATCGCTCGCGGTGCCCTTCGATTCCCTCTCCTGCCACGTTACCTCCTTCAGCTGCTCCTCCTGCCCGTTACCGTAATTGGTGAGTGCCCCCACGGCGCGATGCTCCTCACGCTCCCTGACACACACTGTGTGCGCGCATCCAGTCCTTACAGAAGGCGCGCACACGCTCCACTTGTAAGTCTTCCCTGAGCCCTGGTTCCGCCCCTCATAGTGTGCAAGCCATTTCCCTGTCTGATCTACCTGTCTCCTCCTTCTCTCCTTCTGACCTACTCTGCAGCCCCTCACTCTACCCTCTGCTCCTCCTCTCTCTCTCATTGGCTCCCCTGCCAATCCCTGTCTGTCCTCTAGCTCATTGCTCTGCATAGCTTCTTGTAACCCCTGTATGTGCAGTCTCTATGCTTGGCTCTCCTGTCTCTTTCAGTGCTGGTTCCTGTCCCTGTTTACCTTTGGATCTCCCTGGCTTGAACTCTGCTTGAATTGGATTACCCTGCTTTCTCCTGCCCTTGGACCCTGCATTCAGATACATTTACGCTGTCCTCTCCTATCCTCGAACACTGGCTTATGGACTGGTTTACGCTGCTCTCTATTACCCCTGAACTCTGGCACACGGACATTACTATCCAAACTCTCAAGCCCAGGATATTGCAAGTATCTGCTAACCTTTTCTCTACAGGCCTGGCAACGCACTACCACACTCCGGGCACGCCCTCACTGCTGTGGGTGCGTGTTATAACCTTACCCACCTCAGTACTGAGGACTGGCCAGGTCTGCGGGCATACAGGCATTACAGCCCTGGAGTCTGCTGCTGGGACTCCATAGAGATTGCATGAGATAGGGAGACGAGCTAGGTGGAAGCCATAATTTAAGAAGAAGTGCGACTCTTCCTGAGGGAATTGTGAGCGAATTCAGCTTATGGGAGTAGATCCACACAGTTATCTTGTGCATCGGATATGAAACACCTCAGGAATTGTTCAAGAGATTGGTTCGTTCTTTCTGTCTGCCCGTTAGTTTGTGGGTGGTATCCAGAAGCGAATAGAAGTGAAATGTCCAGTCTTTGGGCGAACAGGCAGGCAAAGGAAAGTTGGAGCACCACTATGAACAGTGAAAAAGAAGGAAAAAAAAGGAAAAAAATGCGGGTATATCAGATACCTGGTAAGGTAGGATCAGTATGCACCTTGATAAAGAGCGTATCGCTCGAAATGCATTGGTGGGGGCCCGTGGCCTCGTTTTTTGTGGCTGATGCTCTGATTCATTAAATGTTTTTATTGATGGGACACACTCTCTTGCAGTTTTTTCCTTCTTCTTCACTGTTCATAGTGGTGCTCCAACTTTCCTTTGCCTGCCTGCCTGTTTGGATTTCGTGGAGAAACGGAAGCACACATCTGTGGAGGAATATCACACAGAAGACCATACAGATGTGAGTAACATTACTTTTGTACACCCTATTATTTGTCCACATCGATGCTTATATGTCTGGACACTAGCCAGTGGGAGTTGTCACTATTCCAGAAGTGGAACTCCATCCAGCTATTCGATAAACGGTGGGTAGTGGTGTAGTCATTATTGGACTATAGGTCTATACATTTGTGACGGGAGCTTTGTGACAGGCTATTAATAATACACCAAAAAAATATAACTGGGTTGAACTGGACGAGACTTAGATATGATAAAATATAATGTATTCCTTGAAAAAGGTGAACACACGAGATATACAAATAACAGACAAAATATGGACACTTACTTAAAGGTTAGGACAAGAAAGCCATCAGGATACAGGATGGCCCATTTCTTCCATAATTCAGTTGACATCACAGCAATACAGGCAGCTCATGAAGACACATGAAGGACACATGAAGACACATGAAGACATGAAGACATGAGGCATGAAGACATTGAGTAAGGGGGGACTCTGGTTTATATACCATTTCCACCCTTCTCTTACACTCAAGGCGTCGAGCTGTCTAGCACAAATCTCTTTGAAGCAGAATTTGGCTTCCAGGGTAAGTGTTAAGTATCACACTTAAAAACACTCAGCCTCTTTGTTCTTGGCCCCAGTATAAACAATAGGGCAGTTAACTTTTTGATCACCGGGCTATGTTAATTCCTGCAGGATGCTCTTCCTGCCTATTAACATAACAGATGGAGTTTGCAGTTTCCAGAACAGACCCAAACCCCATATACATTTTAATACATACACATATTAAAATACCCAGTTCTGGTAGGTCCAGCGGGTCCAAACTTTCCAGACCTTAATGCCGGAACTGGGACACCATATGGTCCGAGTTTCAGCCCGCTGGGACCTTGGGAACCGGAGTTACACAAATATCACAAACAGTTGTATATTTTATTATAAAAATCTCGGCTAAAAAGAAATCTCAGCGTTTCACTAAATCCCCATTGAAAACAACGGGCTCCGCCGCCGTGGGTTTCAATGGAGCAACTCCGCCGTTGTAGTCAATGGAATTTCCTGCCATAGACTTTCAATGGGGAAACGCCGCCATTGAAGTCTATGAGAAAATCCACAAATCTTTACATTCCTCCACACTCCGTCTGGTTGGTCTGAGGGGGCTGGGAAGGGGCATGCATTAAAGCCGGAACCTTTGCTATATGCCCCCCAAATCCCATCCCTCTGGGCATTCCAGAACCGGAGCTATGTACTTACACTTTTCAACATTTTACACTTAGTCATTTTTCCGCCACGCGGCTTTTCTCCCATTGGAATCAATGGCAAAAGTCCTGAGCTTTCAAGGGGGTCCATACTCTGTCTGGTTGGTCCAAGAGGGTCGAGGATGGTTTTGCAGCCATGCCGGAGCTGTGCCTACAGGTACCCCAAACCCTGGCCCTCTGGACCCCCCGGAACCGGAGATATGGACTTATGGTTTTCAGCTTTTCACACTTAGTCAATTTCCTGAGCTGTTTCTGCCGCCGCCATTGGAACCTATGGCTCGACCCGCTCTCTCTGCACGACCCTTCTCGGGGGTCCAGGATTCGGGGACCCGGTGGTGGTCGAGTGGGGGGAGGCCTAGGAACTAGGGGCAAAAAGAATTTTATTTCTAGGTGCTCTAGAACTGTAGATTCCCACGCCACTTAACATTGAACTTGACTAAAGTGATTTAACTCTTTTAAAGGACATTGTATCCGCTTTGCGGTTTTGCGGTTTTGCGGTTTGGACGGCAGCCAACTCGTTCCTGGAAAGCGCCGTCGAGGAATCTCCATTGAAGTCAACGTGCCCATTGACTTACAATGGGAAACCGCCGCTCCTCCTCTCGGACGCCACCTGCTGGTCTTCACGGGAAACAGGTCCAAAACAGCAAGATCCGCCATTGAAATGCATTGAGCTCTAATGGCGGCCTATGGGACTCTGCAAAATGGTGCCTGAAAAGGTGGGAAAAGTACACAAAGGGCTATAATCACTAAAGAAATATTAACCCTTGCCCTCCCGGATGGATCCCAGCATGTAGGTGATGCAAACACTGGCATAACATGATACATTTACACAGGGGAATAAACATTTGGATATTGAAGCAAGGCAAAACACATTACTGGACCTCAGTCCAGTTAACCCCTTGCTTCCCAGGTGAGAGTAGAGGGTGGCCAAATGGGGTGTAACCCCTTTAATCCCGGGCCAAATCCTCCCTATCGTCACAACATTCATATGTGATAGTCCAAGGATTTGCATAGTGAATATTCAATATACTCAGTATATGCTTATATAAGCTACTGATCTTTGTTTGAGCACCATACAGCTTTCTTTTTCTTTGTATCCATAGTCTGTGAGGTGGCTCACATAGATTGAATTATCAATCATTTATCTGCATAGGAGAGTGTGGTAACACCCATTGTTTTTTAAGACACACACATTTTTTGTGTGTGTCCATTTCAAATAATGGATCTTAACAACTTTGAAATTGAGAATGATACCGAAACTGAAATTGAGACTTTTACACAATATGCCTTTTGTTGCTCTGATTATTCTAAAAGAGCTAAAAGGGCAGAACAGGTATTTGATAACACTTTGGAGCCCTATCTGACCTTAAAATACAATTTTCGAAATTAGAAAAATTGTTATCAATAAAAAAACGAACATGGTGAAATATCATTAAATTGCAAAATTATATTAAAACAAAAAGGATACCCAGGGAGTTACGTATAAAGAAGTCCCCCACTTTTGGGTTTACAAATGTGGACTTTGAGAACAATTGGAAAGAAGCTCTAAATTGTTGTTCTTTTACACTTATGGATCTAATTATACAACTCAAATCTAAAGAAAAGCAACAATTGGATAAGGACATACATACACTTCAAAAGGATTTACGTCAGTTTATTGATATGGAGGGATTCAATGAGATTTTGTCTACTAATATTGAAGTTATGGAAAAGGAAATCATGGCAAAAAAACAAATAAAGTTTGAAAGAGATACTGTAAGCAAGATTATATTCGCAATCAGGTGTACATATGGCAAAGAACCACACAATCTAAAAGATTTAATTCCTCTATCCCCAAAAAGAACACAATAGATAAACAACAAAAAAAGTCAATACTTAAGAAGAATATATCTTTTTCACATGCCACAAGTGGGGAATCTGATCTTTCGGACAATGATACATTTACTCATGCAACCACTTCTCATCATGCAGAACAACAGGATCCTAGATCCCATAGGGAAGCCAAAGGCGGTTCAATAGGTCAAGGACATGCCTTTCAGGACAGCAATAGTAGAAATAAAGAACATCAAACAAAAACATACTTTGGTTCCTCAAAAAACCGGGAGCACATAAATGCAAATGAAGAGGAAAGAAAAGAAAGCAAAAGAAATCATACCAAGAGGAAGAACTCTTAATTGAAAACACTGGTGTCATTTATCTATCTGACACCCCTCTTACATATGCAGAACTTTC
Source organism: Ascaphus truei (assembly GCF_040206685.1). Lineage (NCBI taxonomy): Eukaryota > Metazoa > Chordata > Amphibia > Anura > Ascaphidae > Ascaphus > Ascaphus truei. The sequence continues at coordinate 7,867,607 of NC_134494.1, forward strand.
TGTCCTGGACAAAGGACTGAAATTTGTACCCATGTCCAAATTTAAACTGTTTGACTATCGTTGATTTGAATAAGTATGTTCGTAAGTTAACCCTTAAACGGTTCTTTGAGGGAAGGGGTACTGAGAGTGGGGGTGGGGGTCGGTGTGATCCCGGTGATTCCAGTGATCCACAGGAATTTATTCCTCTGTGCCCCGGCTGGGGTGGCTGGTTTCGCTCCAAACTCTATCCCGCCACCTCCTGCCCTCACCTTCAGGGAACAATGTTGTCTACAGGACATTAATTCTTTATTAGATGATAATGAAAGGACTGATGTTATTGATCTTTCTAATGTTTTGGGCAGACAACAATTGGGTTTAAGGAGAAAGTCAGTGTTTTTTCCCTCACATATGAAGGTCCCTCCTAGATGGAGGATCCCTTTTAGGGGTCCTCGATCAAAAGGAGTGTGAATTTCTTTTTGAGGCTCATCCCATCATTCCTGTCTTTCACCATCTCCCAAAGGTCCATAAAACGTTGGTCTCCCCTCCAGGGAGGCCAATAGTTTCTAGTATTGGATCTTTGGGAGATGGTGTCTCTAGATATGTAGATCATTACTTGCAAGTGTTTGTACGATCTATGCCTTCTTATATCAGGGACAGCAGTGACCTCTTGGAGCAACTTACATTGATTGATTGGAAAAGGGGTTACATCTGGGTTACACTGGATGTAACTTCTTTATATACTATTATAGCGCATCACCATGGGATGGCAGCTGTCAGGTTTTATTTAGATCACTCCACTCTTTCACTCACACAAAGTAGTTTTTTTAGATTGAATACACTTTTTATTTTTTGTTTGATGGGGTTTTTTATCTCCAAATATGTGGAACCGCTATGGGTAGCAGCTTTGCTTCCTCATATGCCAACCTATTTCTAGGTTGGTGGGAGTCGGTCCACGTGTTTGGAGATAACAATCCCTATCGATAATTTATCACTTTTTATAGATTGTACATAGATGATTTAATTTTTATTTGGGATGGAGGGGTAGATTCACTTTTATTGTTTATTGAACATGTTAATCACAATGATTTAAACTTAATATTCACTTACACATATGATCTTCATCATATACAATACTTAGATTTACTTGTATTTATTAATATGAACATGATTCATCAGTTCTGATGTATATAGAAAAAACAATTCACGCAACACTTATTTGAGGGCAGACAGCTGCCATCCCAGGTCTCTTCTCAATTCCATTCATAAAGGACAACTTATACAATTAAAACGAATATGCTCTAATAATGAGGACTTCCTTAAATAATCATAGGAACTCCTAACTAGATATGAAGAAAGGGGCTATTCAATTTCAAATCTCAGGAGGTCATTTGATGAAGTGGCAGGCATGAGTAGGGATGACCTTCTGGATAAACAAAGAAAAATAAAAAGATCCAGTGATACATGGGATGGTAATAACCCAGTTTTTGTCACCCAACATAATGTACAAGCAAACTGTATAAAAAATATTGTTAAAAAACACTGGGGCATTTTATCTGCAAACACATTGTTAAAAAAGGTTTATACAGGGGGTCCACGCTTCGTTTAAAAAAAAGCTAAGACTATAGCTAATCATGTTTCTAGAAGTCTTTTTTCTTCTTCCAGCCTTACACAGGGTGGTAATCTCCCTAAAGGATGTTTCAAGTGCTTGAATTGTGTTTCGTGTGTTTATATGGAATCATGTTCTAGTTTTGAATCATTTAATAAAGGATAACAATTTTCTATTACATCATTCATTAACTGCAATACCACATTCGCAGTCTATCTTTTTGGACTGTGGATGTGGTAGGCAATACGTGGGACGCACTACCTGAGCCTTAAAGGCTAGAATGAAGGAACACATTAGACTAATTAAATTGGGGGATCTTACTCACCCAGTTGCCCAAAATTTCACTAATTGTAAATTTGAAAGTGTTAATAAACTTAAATATAGAGGAATAGAACATGTCCCAAAACCGATTAGAGGAGGTAATAGAATGGAATCATTAGACAAAAGGGAATTTTATTGGATATTCACCTTAAACACCAGAATACCAAATGGTTTAAACTCGGATTGGGATCTGAGCCCATTTTTACATTAAACTGACTGTTTATTAGATAAACCTAATAGAGGTTATGTATCTCCTGTTCTGAATACTAAGTATGTGTAACGGGTTCCCCCCCCCCCCCAATCTCACATTGGCCCGGGTACTCTAGCAACCAACCCCCATTACGTGTTCGTGTTTGGTGGTGCACCTGTAGGCAACAGGACTCCTGAGTCTCCCGCTTGATGGTATTAGGGGATGTCATCAGGACAGGTAGCTGAGGTAGTGGGTGCGAGTTCAACTTACATCATGTGCAGCGCCTCCACCTCATCAGGATCTGTGCTTCCGCAGGGAGATGGTCCTGGTGAGGAACTCCTTCTCGGTGGTGACTGCCACTGGTGAGTAATTTCACAATCACACAGTGGAGGTTTCATTAACAAGGTCATCTTTATTGCAGATTGGGATGTAGCAGACTGCCCCATGCAGCTGCCGGCTCTAGCCGCACATTTCTCCGTGCTGTCCCTTTGCCAGGTACGCCCTCCCGTATTGAAGTGGGATTCCCTCTTCTCCTAGGGAGATCCTCTCTGTGCCAGGTCCCTGGACACAGAGTGGCTTAGACAGGCTGATTGGTCAACCTGGACCGCTAGTTACTGCACTAGGGTCACAAAGTGTTCCTACAATCCCTTATGCAGGAAAATACAACTTCCCAACAACTTCCCACAGCTGCTGGAACCCTCACTAACTAACTGTGTTGTGCCTTATATACTTCAGGAGGCAGGCGCATCCCTGATGTCACTATCCAGGGACTCAGAGCATACAGCCACTCCCCTCCATACATAGGGCACCTCACCATGGTGTGAGGGAAAACCTCCATAACTACTGCTGACATACTCGTTCTTATCAGGACTTACTGCCAACAGAGAGGAAAGTAATATACCATTATTATGCATGGCTATATATGTATAAATATATATAGTTCCTGTTGGTTTAATTCTCTCTCAGTGCTAGGTACTATGGATTTTCAATACCATTCATATTATTATTTTTTATATAGATTTATATGAATTGTATGGATAAAATATTTACATGATTATATGGTTATTAAATTATGTTATTTAATGATATCTTTTAGGTTCATATCCGATGTTTCATTCTCGATTTCTTTTATGCATCAGCTACTTTGATATCATCTGAACAAGTTTGACTCCATATTCTCTATTATCATTTATGATTATAATATATGTATATATATATATATTTTTTATCATTTGTCTAATTATATGCTTATATTTGTTTTCTAATTTGAGGATATTGGAGTCCAATTGTTCACTATAAGATGCTTCTCAATTTATAATTCATTTTTATGGTTCTATCTTTTTTCTTCCTTTTTTTATTTATATATTTCATATGTTGGGTTTATGTACTTTTTTGTTTTTAAATGTTGTTGAGATAAAGACATTGTACACTGCCAGGTCTTTGTATTCGGTAAGGTTTCCGTGTGGGTATTATGTTTCTTTTTTGGTTAATAAAGTTTTTGTTTGTCTGGATACATGTATTGACGCGCTAACGTCACCACCCCGTGTTGCGCATGGCGCGTCATTCGTGACGTGTTCAGGCAGCGGACGGAGGGTGACAGATGGCGGGAAAATGCGGGTATATCAGATACCTGGTAAGGTAGGATCAGTATGCACCTTGAAAAAGAGTGTATCGCTCGAAATGCGTTGGTGGGGGCCCGTGGGCTCATTTTTTGTGGCTAATGCTCTGATTCATTAAATGTTTTTATTGATGGGACACACTCTCTTGCAGTTTTTTTCCTTCTTTTTCACTGTTGATAGTGGTGCTCCAACTTTCATTTGCCTGCCTATTTGGATTTCGTGGAGAAACCGAAGCACACAACTGTGGAGGAATATCACACAGAAGACTATACAGATGTGAGTAACATTACTCTTGTACACCCTATTATTTGTCCACATCGATGCTTATATTTCTGGACACTAGCCATTGGGAGTTGTTACTATTCCAGAAGTGGAACTCCATCCAGCTATTCGATAAACGGTGGATAGTGGTGTAGTCATTATTGGACTATAGGTCTATACATTCATATGTGATACTCCAAGGATTTGCACAGTGAATATTCAGTATACTCAATATATGCTTATATAAGCTACTGATCTTTGTTTGAGTACCATACAGCTTTCATTTTCTCAGTCTTTGGGCGAAGGCACGCCAGAACTTACAAACAAACTGTGGTCCGCGATCGGAAACAATAGAGGCGGGAACTCCATGAATACGGAAGATTTCCTTCACATAGATGTCTGCTAGGGTGGCAGAATTAGGGAGACCTTTAAGTTGTATAAAATGAGCTTGCTTAGAAAATCTATCTACAATGACCAGGATGGTATTCATACCGTTAGAGAGTGGAAGTTTGACAATGAAGTCCATAGAAATTTGTGTCCAAGGACGATCCGGAATAGACAAAGGGCGAAGCAGACCAAACGGCTTGTTGCGAGAGAATTTGTTTCGAGCACAGGCTGAACAAGGACTGACAAATTCTTTAATATCCTTCAACATGTTCGGCCACCAAAACGTGTGTCTGATTAGGTCTGAGATTCTCTTGATACCTGGGTGACTGGCAGATTTAGAGGAGTGACACATCTCTTTTAGAGGAATTGTGGAGCGGCATGCAAGCACCCCTCAGGCGCCTCCATACCCTCAGGAATGAGTGTTTGAGACTCCAATATCTGTTCCAATACATCAAAGGAATTAGCCGAAAGGATATACTTAGAGGGAAGAATGTTCTCAGGGATATCTTCAGATTTATCTTCACTGACAAATTGACGGGACAAAGCATCGGCCTTCAGATTCTTGGTACCAGGAATGTATGAGATAATGTAATTGAACCTTGAGAAGAAAAGGGCCCAACGGGCTTGACGAGAACCAAGACGGCGAGCACTCTCAATGTATAATAAATTTTTATGATCTGTAAGGATTGAGATAGGGTTTTCGGTACCCTCCAGGAGGTGTCTCCATTCTTGTAGGGCAAGTTTAATGGTCAAAAGTTCTCTATTTCCAACATCATAATTTTGTTCTGCAGAAGAGAATTTCTTAGAGAAAAACCCACAGGGTTGAAACTTATCCTGAGGAGATCGTCTTTGAGAGAGTGTGGCTCCTGCTCCAATATCCGAGGCATCTACCTCCAAAGTGAAAGGGAGAGTAGGATCAGGATGACGTAAGATTGGGGCGGAAATAAAAGCCTTCTTGAGAGAGTCAAAGGCTAGGCATGCTTTGGGGGGTCAGGAAGAGGGGTCCACTCCTTTCCTAGTCAGGGCAGTAATGGGAGCCACAGTGGCAGAGAAATTACGAATGAATTTACGATAATAATTGTCAAAACCAAGGAAGCACTGAATCACCTTGAGAGAAGTGGGTTGGGGCCAATCTAGGACGGCTTTAAGTTTATCAGGATCCATCGCGAACCCTATTTCAGAAATAATGTACCCTAGGAACGAAGTAGAGGTCAGGTGGAACATACATTTTTCCATCTTGGCATAGAGATGGTTCTCGAGCAGGCAAGAGAGAACTAACTTAGTGTGCTGAATATGTTCCGGGAGGGACCTGGAATAGATGAGAATGTCATCAAGGTATACAATGACGAAAATGTTAAGGACATCACGAAAGATTTCATTCATGAACTCCTGGAAAACCGCATGTGCATTACAGAGTCCAAAGGGCATAACTAAATACTCGTGATGGCCGTCGCGTGTATTAAAGGCCATCTTCCATTCATCTCCTTGTTGTATACGTATAAGATTATAAGCCCCACGGAGGTCCAGCTTGGAGAAAATGGTAGCACCTTGTAAGCAGTCAAAAAGTTTGGCAATAAGGGGCAACGGGTAGCGATTTTTCAGAGTAATCTTGTTCGAACCTCTGTAATCAATACACGGGCGAAGTGACCCATCCTTCTTCTTAACAAAAATGAACCCTGCGCCGGCAGGGGAAGTGGAATTTCTTATAAAGCCCTTCTTTAAATTCTCTTGAATGTAATCGTACATGGCCTTAGTCTCCGGGAGTGATAAAGGATAAGACCTAGCTTTGGGAAGGATGGCACTTGTCAAAAGATCAATAGGGCAGTCAAAGGGACGATGAGGAGCCAGAACCTCAGACCGAACCTTATCAAATATGTCAAGAAACTCTGAATATGGGGGGCTTCCGGTGACGTCACTAAGTATGGTTGGGTAAGCGTGGAGCTCCGTGGACCCATCAGCAAACTATCAATAGAAAACACCCTTCTGACCCGAAAATAATTATCTACTCAGGCTCACCGCGAAGACCAAAAGATCAAGAATGTCTAACAAACAAAAATAAAACGGCAAATCGAGGGGTTTCTAAGTACTTTTCGCCACCCCAGAAGAAGGCAGAGGAGCTGGGCGAAAAGCAAGATGGCGGCGGAGCACGAGGAGTTACAAAGGCTACAGATGATCGGGCACAACTAAGAGCGAGCCCGAGGACGGAACAGCCGATAACCCAAGTGTATCTAGAGGATCTCTTTGCCGCAATGCACTCAAAACTGCATACATCTCTACAAGCGGACCTAAAAGAGGCTGTCAGAGATATCAATGAATACAAAAAGGATGGGGGAGCACAATAGTTGGAAACAGGCAGTGTTGTAGAACTAGTAATTGCTTTTAAAATAAAGTAATTATATCCTGAGCGAGTGTGGTAGCTCAGGTGTCTAATGTCTAATTTGAATGATATACACACATTGGTTCGTATGTATTGGTGAAAGGGTAGAATAAAAGTATATATAACTTACACGGCCTTGTGTAAGCCCAATCACATCAAGGTTTCTTTTGGAATCCCGTGTGCTTCTGGTGAGGCTTTTCTTCTTGCGGTGTGGGTTCTTCTTCTTGATGTATACGCTGCTTGCTCCGTTGGTTCAGAGTGCCGCTCCAGGAGGATTTCCTCTCGTGTAAACAGAAAGGAGGATAGGGTTAACACATATACATATATACGTCAATGTGGGGGAGGGGATGGTGTGTTTATGGACCACCATAAAAATATATATAGATTATACTCCGGCACTCACACGGGCTGGTGTGAGTGTACTCTTATCTTGGTATCTTGTTTACTTATGGGTGTTACCCAATTAGTATTAGGTGATGAAAGAGAGGGGTACAATGGTATATATGGTAAATATAACACAATACTCACACGGGCCAGTGTGAGTACACACTTCTAGCGGTATCTTTGTTCTTCTGTTCCTGATGTAGCTAATGGTGAAGATGGGGTTTAACGCATATAAAAGACACTAGGGTCTGGAGGGTACAAACTAACTTTAATAAAGAAATAAAAACAAAAACAGAAACCAAACGTTTCTTGGGGAAGTAAAAGCAAGGGGGGACAGTATGGTGTATAGTAGTAGGGGGTCTCGCCTTCCGCGTCCGGATGGGGAGCTGCAACTACACCTCTGTCTCCTCTATGATGTGCTGTTAAAATGTTCCAGGTAAAAGAGCAACGTGTTTCGTCCAAGTACTGGACTTCCTCAGGCTCTGTAGATGTGTTCCTGCTGTTTCCAGCCTCTTTTATGCCGGGTTTAGCCAATACTGGTCGTTGTGTTAATTGCATTAATTGCAATCCTGTTCCTCTAATGCGACGGGACGTCGCCATCTTGTAGGGTGCGCGCGCATCCCATCTTGTAGGGTGCGCGCGCATCCCATCTTCTATTGGGTCGCGCATGTGTGGTGGTCTAAATAATAACGTTTTCAGGCAATACAATCGTATGTCCTTGTGCGTCTCAATAAAGTTCCGTGTTGTTGAAAAAAAAGAAAAAAAAGGGAAAAAGGAAGAAAAGTTCGCGCGCAGTCCCTTGTATACTGCGTGGTTGCATGTTCTGTATCTATGTACTCTCGCTTATAACCAAATGCTGAAGGGGTTAAAAGATGCCTTAAAAGTATCATGAAAGGTGTTGTATATGCCTCTGGTGGCTGCTGCATAAAGTATAAGGATTATACTGTGTCATAATTGTCACGTTGTGCAACCTAATAAAATTGTTTATATGTGCTGAGTTGTGTGCCTATTCTTATATGCTTATAGTGTTATACAGTGATTAAAAATGTGATATATATTCTAAATTGTGTTTGCTCTTAAAAATAATAGGTATAGTTTATTCTTGTGTATTAAGGATCCAAAATATGGTTAATTTATAAATAGTATATGTTCTAATGTGAGTTAATTTAAAGAGTGTTAGGTATAATCTAGTCTTGTGTTGATAAAAAAGTGTTTAAGTGTTTAAAGTGCAGAGTGATAGAGTTTAATATAATTAAATTAAATTAAATTGCCTGTTTTAAATTAATGACGGTAGTTTATAAATAGTACATATCATAATGTGAGTTACTTCTAAGAGTATTAGATAAAATCTAATCCTAATTTACTGAAGATAGGTATTTAAATATTTAAAGTGCAGAGTAATTAAAAATACTCTAATGAAATTAGGTTTAATACCTAATGTGAATTAGTGAAGGTACTGGTAATGGGGATAATAATAAGATAATGTTCAAATAATAATAGTGAGCAACATATTGAATTGATGTCCTATGTGAGTGAGTATGACAAATGAATTGACATGCTCTAATTGTTTGCTAACCGAGTTGAAAACTCACTGCTGAGGGAAGCAGGTGGAGTGGATAAAATCAAAAATAAAAATAAAAATAAAAAGCAAAAAATGAATGTGTGAAATATCCAAAAAATCTCTGCATGAAATCAAATGGACTAGAAAAAAGTCTCTGTCCCGGGTAAAAGTTATAAGTTAAAAATAGTATACCGTAAGATAAAAATGAGGGTCTATGGTTTAAAAGGCAGTCGTCAATAATACAGTCCAATCCCAAATTGAGGAGACAATTTCAGAGCCTTGGGCGGGTGTATCTGTGGTTGGAGGAGAAAAAGCAGGTTAGTGGTCACCTTAGTTTAAGCATACATGATGTCCAATGAATGGAATATGTAGGCCGTAGTCTGGGTGATCACATAAATGCCCCCAGATCTATGTCTATGTTGAGTCCTCTGGGTGTTAGTGTCTTTAATTTATATATCCAGAAGGTTTCTCGTTGGCATAGCTTACGCAGGCGATCCCCACCTCTCCAATTGGCATCTACCCTCTCTATTCCCTTGTAAGTCAGAAGATTTGGGTTACCCTCATGAAATACGCTGAAGTGCTTAGAAACGCTGTGTGTCATTAGCTGCCTTTTTATATTTCCCATGTGTTCCAGTACGCGGACTCGCAAAGGTCTCGAAGTGCGGCCCACGTACTGGAGTCCACAGGGGCAAGACAATAGATAAACAATGTAGTCTGTGCGGCAGTCTAGATGTTGCTTTATCTTAAAAGTTTCTTTTGTAACGTTTGACGTGAATTCCAGTTTGTTTCCCTTTGCTGCTTGTTTGCACGCTTTGCAATTAAAGCAGCTGTGGAAACCTTTTACTGGAGGTAACCAGGTCTGAACTTTTGGTTCTTCTTTCTTGTAGACGCTGGGTGCTAATTTGAGTTTAATGCACGGTGCCTTTCTAAATATGACTTTTGGGACATTGGGGATGTTGTCTTTGAGGACAGGGTCTTGTCAATGTCCACATGCCAATGTTTTTTTATTATTTTTTGGATTTTCATGGCATCTGCATTATAAGTACTAATGAATGGTGTTTGGAATTGTGTGTTTCCCTGTTTTGTTTTGGAGATCAGCATTTCGTTACGTGGTATTGCATTAGTTTTGGCTACTGCTGATTCTATGAGTTCTGGAGAGTAGCCTCTTTCAAGGAATCTGCCTTTCAAAATGTCTGCTTGATCCCTGAAGGTGCTATCATCAGTGCAGTTTCTCCGGACTCTCCGAAACTGGCCAAACGGAATGTTATCTAACCACTTTGGGTGGTGGCAGCTGGTCGTCATTAGAAAATTATTAGCATCTGTTGGTTTGAAGAATGTTTTTGTTTTAATTTCTAAATTTTCTATATATATGTTGAGGTCCAGGAAGTTGATATTTACCTTACTCTGCTCGGATGTAAACTCCAAATTAATGTTGTTTTGGTTAATGTGTGTGATGAAATCTCTCAGTTTTAGTTCGTCCCCCTTCCATATAAACAGTACGTCGTCTATATAGCGATGCCATGAGACCAGGTTTGCGCTGAAGGGGTTATTAGACCAAATGTTGGTTTCTTCTCAGTCCGCTAGAAATATATTTGCGTAACTGGGCGCAAACCTGGTCCCCATCGCGGTTCCGCACATCTGGAGGTAGAACAGGCCATTAAACCAGAAAACATTATGCGTTAAGATGAAATTGATGCTATCAATAATGAAGCTGCGCTGTTCTTCTGGGATGTTAATATCCTTACTGATGGCATTTTCTACTGCTTTGAGACCATCTGTATGTTGGATGCATGTGTACAAAGACTTCACGTCGCAAGTGGCTAACGTGAAGTCTTCCTGCCAAATTACATCTTTGAGGAGATTTATGACTTGGGTGGTATCCTTGAGGTATGATCTCCCTTTGATTGCATATTTCTGTAAATAGAAGTCTAAATATTCAGACAGGTTTTGGGTTAGGGACCCGATGCCCGATATTATGGGTCTACCAGTTGGTTTCTCCATGCACTTGTGTATTTTAGGCAAGAAGTAGAATACCGGTAGAATGGGTTTCTCCTGGTGTAAATAGCCCCATTCTTTATCACTAAGGATTCCTAAGTGTTTTCCTTTATCCAAGATCCTATCTAGTTCTTGTTTATGAATATTTGTGGGGTCATTCCTTAATTGTTGGTATGTAGTTACATCCCCCAATATTCTATTGGCCTCTAATAGGTAATATTCTGTGTCCATCACCACCACGCCTCCTCCCTTATCCGCTGGTTTGATGGTGATGGACCTATTGTCTGCCAGTTCCCTTAGTGCTGCTGTTTCTTCTTTGTTGAGATTATTTCTAGGGTTCTTTTTATCTTGCGACAATTTTTCAAAGTCGTCTAAAATCAGTTGGTGGTAAACCTCTAGATAATGTCCCTTACTGCCAATGGGGTTAAACTTTGACTTTTCCTTTTATCCGGAATGTACAAAGTTCACTCCCTCTTCCCCTGCTGATATTGGTGTATTTAGGGTGTCTCTAGTCACTGCATCCCTATTTAGAAAAAATCTCTTCATGGTAAGATTTCTCAGGAATTTATTCGCGTCCATGAACATTGTAAAGCCACTTGGTTTTGTTGTGGGTGCAAAGTTAAGGACCCTAGCTATAACTGCGTGTTGTGTATCGGTTAGTGTGGTTTTACTAATATTAAAAACTCCTTTTATCTTTGGTATTTCTTTTGAAGCCCTCCTTCTCTCTCTCTTTCCTCTCTTTCTCTTTTCTGTCCTTTCTTCCTTTCCTCCGTGTCTGGTTCCGCTAAAGCTGAGAATTTGTTTTTTAACGGGGGGCGGTGTGGTGTACTTTGCTCTAAAAAAGCCACTGCTGTTCCATTTTTTGTTGTTCTTTCCCATACTGGGCTCCTAATAGGCGATCTAACGGGTGATCTACTTGTACGTCTTGCCCTCTCTGGTTCCCTATCTCTATGCCTTGAGTGATCTCTTCTGTCTCTAAATTGTTCCCTTTCCCCTCTCCATGGGGGTCTTTCCCTTTTATCTTCCCTTTCGTGGTGTGGTTTATTGTCCCATCCCTGGCGTCTTTCTTGACTGTGATGATCCCTTCGATATTGATCTCTCCTATCTCTATGGTCATATCTCCTTTCCCCCTCCCAGTGGTGTCGTGGCCTTTCTTGGTGATAGTATCTATGGGGAACATACGTTTCTCTCTCTTGTGGTGGTCTTGGTCGTTCTCGCTCCCTCCTATTGCTATCTCTTCTTCTTTCTGGGCTTTTTCTTTCTAATTTGGCGGGGGACTTTCTTTCTCGTTCTTGATTTTCTGTGCGATTAGTGATTTTAATGTCAGTGGAGTTTGTGCTAGGTCTCCTCGCTGTGTGTGTGCTGCCATCCCTACTCTTATTTTAAGTTTTATTTATTCCACTTTTGTCCCATTTCTTGTTGTTGGTATATACTCCCTCTGTGTAATCATCCTCATCTCTTTTAAATTTGTTATTCTTGGAGATGATTAAGTCCCTTTCTATTTTGTCTATTTCTGTAGATAGTTTTTTATTCCTTTCATGGAATGTGCTACAGTGTTTTAGAGGTTCCAATTTGATTCTTATCCCATTTATATCTTCGTCTAGTTTTTTAAGAGTAATCTGGTGATGTTCGATTAATAGTTTTATACAGGCATACCCCGCATTAACATACGCAATGGGACCGGAGCATGTATGTAAAGCGAAAATGTACTTAAAGTGAAGCACTACCTTTTTCCCACTTATCGATGCATGTACTGTACTGCAATCGTCATATACGTGCATAACTGATGTAAATAACGCATTTGTAACAGGCTCTATAGTCTCCCGCTTGCGCACAGCTTCGGTACAGGTAGGGAGCCGGTATTGCTGTTCAGGATGTGATGACCGGCGCATGCGTGCGATGCCGTTTGCCTATTGGGCGCTGTGTACTTACTCGCTAGTGTACTTAAAGTGAGTGTACTTAAAGCGGGGTATGCCTGTAAGGTCATTACCGCAGGTGTCTAATATGTTCTCCCACCTTACCGTAAATTCAATTTCCTCTAGATCGAAAGAGGCTTTTTTGCTGACTCTTAGGCCTCTTGGTATTCTTTTGGCCTTAATATACTCTTCTAAATAGGCTTTGTCTAGTAGTTTTTTAATCTCCTTTTTTAGGAGTTTGTCTAGTACATCGAATTCCTCGTTTATAACTTCTGAGTCATCTCTCTCTTCGGTTATTTTCATGATACTCTCCATATCCGTATCTCTTAACAATCTTTTTTCAAAGATGTTAGGGGTGGTTACTGTGGTTTCCATTTCTGTGGTATCCACTTCTATAAATGTGGTTTCTAGATCGGGATCTGTGATATTAGAGTCTGATTCCATGTTTTAGGGACCAGTTTCTTAAAAGGTGAGAAGAGCTGCCTACAGGTAGTGTGGATACTAAATGAGTTGTTTGTGGAGGTACCCGGGCGCTATCTCTGTATGGCTTATTTGATGTGCGGAAGTAAAAAAGGTGTGGTGTAATACTGCCTGTGAGTAGTTTTCAAGTGGTGTCCTCTTGTGACTCGGAACCCCAGCAGGATCTATCCGGGACCCTTGTAGGCAGTGAATACAAAAAGGATGGGGGAGCACAATAGTTGGAAACAGGCAGTGTTGTAGAACTAGTAATTGCTTTTAAAATAAAGTAATTATATCCTGAGCGAGTGTGGTAGCTCAGGTGTCTAATGTCTAATTTGAATGATATACACACATTGGTTCGTATGTATTGGTGAAAGGGTAGAATAAAAGTATATATAACTTACACGGCCTTGTGTAAGCCCAATCACATCAAGGTTTCTTTTGGAATCCCGTGTGCTTCTGGTGAGGCTTTTCTTCTTGCGGTGTGGGTTCTTCTTCTTGATGTATAAGCTGCTTGCTTCGTTGGTTCAGAGTGCCGCTCCAGGAGGATTTCCTCTCGTGTAAACAGAAAGGAGGATAGGGTTAACACATATACATATATACGTCAATGTGGGGGAGGGGATGGTGTGTTTATGGACCACCATAAAAATATATATAGATTATACTCCGGCACTCACACGGGCTGGTGTGAGTGTACTCTTATCTTGGTATCTTGTTTACTTATGGGTGTTACCCAATTAGTATTAGGTGATGAAAGAGAGGGGTACAATGGTATATATGGTAAATATAACACAATACTCACACGGGCCAGTGTGAGTACACACTTCTAGCGGTATCTTTGTTCTTCTGTTCCTGATGTAGCTAATGGTGAAGATGGGGTTTAACGCATATAAAAGACACTAGGGTCTGGAGGGTACAAACTAACTTTAATAAAGAAATAAAAACAAAAACAAAAACAGAAACCAAACGTTTCTTGGGGAAGTAAAAGCAAGGGGGGACAGTATGGTGTATAGTAGTAGGGGGTCTCGCCTTCCGCGTCCGGATGGGGAGCTGCAACTACACCTCTGTCTCCTCTATGATGTGCTGTTAAAATGTTCCAGGTAAAAGAGCAACGCGTTTCGTCCAAGTACTGGACTTCCTCAGGCTCTGTAGATGTGTTCCTGCTGTTTCCAGCCTCTTTTATGCCGGGTTTAGCCAATACTGGTCGTTGTGTTAATTGCATTAATTGTAATCCTGTTCCTCTAATGCGACGGGACGTCGCCATCTTGTAATGTGCGCGCGCATCCCATCTTGTAGGGTGCGCGCGCATCCCATCTTCTATTGGGTCGCGAATGTGTGGTGGTCTAAATAATAACGTTTTCAGGCAATACAATCGTATGTCCTTGTGCGTCTCAATAAAGTTCCGTGTTGTTGAAAAAAAAGAAAAAAAAGGGAAAAAGGAAGAAAAGTTCGCGTGCAGTCCCTTGTATACTGCGTGGTTGCATGTTCTGTATCTATGTACTCTCGCTTATAACCAAATGCTGAAGGGGTTAAAAGATGCCTTAAAAGTCAGAGATCAGAGATATCAGGCAGGAGATTGCGAGCCTGACGGTAAGGACGGCGGACATTGAAACTAAAGTGTGGGGATCCCTGTCAAGGCAGGCTGCTGCGGAAGAAGAAATTATCCGCCTAGGAGAGGAGATACTAACCCTAAAAGAAGGTCTAGAAGAGCAGGAAAATAGGGACAGACGGCAGAACCTGCGCGTCCGAAATGTCCCTGAAGCAGTAATGCCTGAGCACATCAGACCATACCTGCTTGAGCTATTCTCCATGATCTGCGGAGACATCAATAAAAAAGACCTCGAGATTGATAGGGCCCACTGTGCTCTGGGCCTGAAATCGGATGATCCTAAACGCAGAGGCGACATCATAGTGAGAATGCACAGCTTCTCCTCTAAGGAAAAGATTATCGCGGCCTGCAGGGAGAGGGAATCCCTAATCTTCCACGAGGAAACCTTACTGATGTTCAACGACCTCTCGAGACACACCATCAACCGCCAGAGGGAATTGAAGCCCCTTACTACCCTATTGCGCGAGAAGGAGGTAAAATACCACTGGGGGTTCCCTTTTAAATTGATCACCAGCAAAGAAGGAAGATTCCTGACCCTTTTCGCCATTCAGAGGATATGGCACCGTTCGCCCGTGCGCTTGGTCTAACCCCTGCACCATCATGGTCGAATGAGCCGCCAAACCAAGACCCAGACGAGAGCAGAGGAGGCCCGGCGCGGGCATCAGAGAGAATTGCCGCACACCAACACACCAAGAATAAATAACTACCCGTTGAAACCAAAGAGACCCTGCCTAAAATAACGGATGTGCCCTTACCCGTTTGACCTTTCCTGTCCCCGTCGGCTCGTGAGTTCCAGAGATGCGGCCCATCTGACCCACCCTTGAGGAGGACATCCGAAAAGCTGCCGAGAGATGTATGCGTTCTTTTATTCTGCAGGCAGCTGTCCACGATAAGAGGCCTTCGATGTCCCACTACATCCACAGAAGAGAATTGGAGCCCCATTGGGCACCTGCTTCAAGTTTTTGGTTTTTGTTTTGGCGGCGACTTCGTTCGGAAGCCGGGACTTCTGCAGAGTGGCGGCCCATCACTCCAGGAAGAGAGCAGGGTTTGTGGGACCGGCGGGTGAGAGAGGGAGAGGCGGTCCTCTTAATATCTTATGCCCCGCCGTCGGTGAGATATAGACTTAGCCTTCCCAGATTAATGACCCATTAAAGTTGTACCTTAACAGAGGTATTAGATCCCCTGACAAAATGTTGCTGCTCACACAGATACAGCGAGCAAGCGGTAAGTGCCATCAACGCCTAGCTTACTAGCCGACAAAATACGGTTCATATGCTTAATTCCCCCTTAATTATCTCAGTTCTTGATTTAGGGTTCACATAAAAGATTTATAACTATCCCTTTCCCCTTCCCTCCCCCTCACCCCCCCTCTCTGTTAGAACAATTTGCTCCCCTTGCTTTATGCCTGCATACTTCTCCCAGTTGCGCCTCTCCCTTTTGAAAAGCTACTTGCTGAGACAGTCCACTGTGAGATTCACTTACTAGAGAGGCCTGTGTGGCTGTATTCCGTTAATATTTCTGTTCAATGTTAGTGATACAGATTAACCCCGTTATAGCGCGGTCCTCGGGGGCCACCCGCGACCACCGCATTATAAACGGGGTCGCGGGATAAAAATGGCCGCCGTTGTACCGTGTCTGCTGGAGGGCGAAAGCTGAGAACTCTCCCAGCGTTCCCAGACCCGGTGGGGCAGCGGCAACAGCACACAGCTCTTACCCGGCATCTGGCAGCTCTTCTCCCTATCTCTGCTTCCTGCTTCTGCATCTGTCTTGCGAGAGCAAGCTCCCTTAAAGTGACAGTGTGTCTCTGTGTGTGTGTGTATTTGACTGTGTCTGTGTGTGTGTGTGTGTGTGTGTGTGTGTGTGTGTGTCAGTGTGTGTGCAGTGTGCTGTGAGTGTATGCAGTGTGGTGTGAATGTATGCAGTGTGCTGTGAGTGTGTGCTATGAGTGTATGCAGTGTGCTGTGTATGTGTCAGTGTGTGTGTGTGTAGTGTGCTGTGAGTGTGTGTGTGCAGTGTGCTGTGAGTGTATGCAGTGTGCTGTGAGTGTATGCAGTGTGCTGTGAGTGTGTGCAGTGTGCTGTGAGTGTATGCAGTGTGCTGTGAGTGTATGCAGTGTGCTGTGAGTGTGTGCAGTGTGCTGTGAGTGTATGCAGTGTGCTGTGAATGTATGCAGTGTGCAGTGAGTGTGTGCAGTGTGTGCAAAAAAAAACTTAAATTTTTTTCTTTTAAATTTGGGGTCCACGCTTAAACCGCATTATAAGCGGATCCGTGTTATAGCGTATCGCGCTATTACGGGGTTGAGCTGTATGTACAATGTTGAAACTGCTCAATCATTGAAAGTGAACATCAGCTCTGTCCCTCTGCTTCCTGCCTCTCCAATTGCCTTCCACTGCCTCGCCCCCTCCTCTGTCCCCCTCTCCCTCCTTCCCCCTCTCCACCCTCTCCCTGCCCTCGCCCCATCTCCCCTCTCTCCCCCCTCTCCCTCCCTCTCCCCCCCTCTCCCACCCCCTCCCACCCTCAGACCCCCTCTTCCCCCTCTCCCCCACTCTCCTCCCCCCTCCTCCCTCCCCCCTCTTCCCCCTCCCCCTCTCCCCCTCTCCTTCCCCCCTCCCCCTCCCTTCCTCCCTTACCCCCTTCTCTTCCCTCCCCCTACCTCCCCCCCAGAGACTAGAACCACAGAGACTAGACACCTCACCGTCACACACTTCACAATTGTCAAGAAATTGTAACATCGAATTGATGGGGGCTTGATGTTGTCCATATGTCTTGTTCAAAGCTATAAATCGAGACAATATACTGCGAGACTCAATTCTTAGTATTGCATGTTTAGCTGTACTCTGTCAATTTCTCTAACCAGTATTATTGAAATGCACAATGTTGAAACTGTTCCATGCTGAAAAGTGTATATCAGTCCCGTTCCCCTGCTTCCTACCTGACTAGTTGCCTTCCTTTGCCTCGCCTTTCGCCTCACCCCTTCCCACCCCTACCCCCCTTCCCACCCCCACTCTCCCACCCCCACTCTTCTCCCCCCTTCCATCCCTACCACCCTCCCCCTCTCCCTTCTTCTTCCCCCTTCCTTCACCTCTAGATAAGGAAGCAATATGAAAACCAGAACTCGGATTGTGTATCACAGAAGCCAGATACCTTACCGCCACACATTTTGTAATAGTCGAGAAACTGCATCGTTGAATTGTTGGGGTCTTGATGTTATCCAATTATCTTGCTCAAAGTGAGGACACTAGGGTCCACCAAGTTGTGCAATCGGTAATATGATGGTTATAAATATCAAGCACAAGTTTTACTGTTCGAACCTCCAGAAGGGTGTAAAGTTATGTACATTCAGGGGTCCACGTTTTCCCCGCCCTCGAGGGTTGTCGACTCTGGACTCACCCCCCAAGGGCCTTCAGCTCAATAACCGGTTAATAGTTACACCGGTTATAACTCTTTAAGGCCCAGTCTTACTCTTACTATCACCTGCTGATACAGTCCCAGCAAGCTCCTTTCTTCCCTTCCTCCCCCCCTCACTCCACTGTCCTACCCCCTCCCCCCCAGCCCTGGTCGGTTGAGAATGGTCTACTTCTAAGAACGATTCACGCAGTGTTGATATCCAAACTAAGTGCATTCAATCTAGATTCGAAGCAAATCCTCCCCACTGGGAAAGGAGATGCTCTAAAATCCCACATTAAAGGCAAACCCCAGGGCTAACCAATCTGCAATCAAACTGGTCTCCCTAAATGTAAAAGGTTTACAAAATAATAGGAAAAGGAGGCTAGCTCTTCAAGAAATGAAGAGTTCTGGGGGGGATATTATATTCCTTCAGGAGACGCACTTCACATCCCAGGACCCACCCAAAACTTTTCAAAATGTATTCCCAATGAGTTATTACTCGTCATTTAGTAGTAAAAAACGAGGAGTAGCAATTTTAATTCGCCATGGTACTCCATTCAATTTAACAAAAGTAACAATGGATCCAGGGGGTAGATTTCTATTGGTATATGGATCTCTGTCTGGCTCATCGATCGCCCTGATTAACCTCTATGCACCAAATGAAAACCAAACCGAGTTTTTAAAAAAAGTGTTAGAAGAAGTGGACCCTGAGTATTTATCTTCAATAATATTAGGTGGAGACTTAAACATGGTATTAAACCCTGCTCAAGATAAATCACTTACTCCAGGCCGCTCGCACTCTGCCCAATCGCATAAAATTGGGAAAAAATTTAAAGAGATAATTAAAGAGTTTTCTCTGATGGATATTTGGAGAGCCCACCATCAGGGTCAAAAAGACTTCTCTTTTTACTCTCCTCCTCACCAGACGTACTCACGCATCGACTATTTCCTAGTTACCAAGAACATTTTAGAGGCCGCAACCAATTCGGACATAGGCTCAATCACATGGTCTGATCACGCCCCTTTAACCCTTACAATCTCCATACCATTTGTGAAAACGACAAACCAATTCAATTGGAGAATGTAGAAAAAGCTCTTAAATGGACCAACCAAAAATACTATGATAAGGGCAACAAGGCCGACAAACTTCTTGCTAGCTGTAGAGGGAGAAAGGGGGTGGCCCGGTATTAAAGGGGTTGCACCCCATATGGCCATCCCCTGACCTCACCAGAGAGACAAGGGGTTAACTGGAAATTAAATGATTCTCTATTAAACAATGCGGAAGTAGAAAGAGAAATTAAAAAAGCTCTCAAAGACTACTTTAATATCAATTTCGGATCGGTCTCATCCCCAGCAATCTTGTGGGAAGCCCATAAGGCTGCAATTAGAGGCAAGTTTATCTCAATTGCCTCCCACAAAAAGAAAATTAAAGTAAAAATGATAAAAACATCGACAGACAAAATTCTCGAGCTGGAGAAACAACACAAAACCATCCTTCAAAAAAAAAAATATAAACTATTGACCACCAATAGAAATGAGCTAAAGCAAATTCAATTGGAGAATGTAGACAAACTTCTTGCTAGCTGTAGAGGGAGAAAGGGGGTGGCCGGTATTAAAGGGGTTGCACCCCATATGGACATCCCCTGACCTCACCAGAGAGACAAGGGGTTAACTGGACTGCGGTCCAGGGATGAGGTTTGCACCTTGTTGTACCTTGAAAATGTATGTTCCCCTGTTTCCATGTTTCATTATAAGCATGTATTTTAATGTTTTAAAGTGCATTTCTGTATCTCCAGTTCAGGAGGTCGCAGAGAGTTCATATTTGGCCAATATGTGGAGTCACTGTAGGCATTAAAAACTGGCAAAGGTCGACCCACTGAGCCCACCAGAATGGAACTTATTAATATGTGTAGATATTAAAGTGTATATGTATTTTATTTTGGATCTGTTCTGAAAATGCAGACGCCATTTGCTAGGCTAATAAGTCATGAAGGGCAGACGGCTGAGTAGCCTAAGCACGGTGATCAAAAAGTAACTGCCTTGATTGTTACCCAATGTCTAGGGATTAAGTATTAGTCAATCAACAAACTCTGCCAGTCTAATTGTTACCTGAGGGCATGGGTTAGTCTGTTAGTCTGTGTCTCCACATTAGAGAGTGGATGCAGATAATTGTTCACCAATAGGCTGTGTTCAATGTTAAGAATAGGGTTGCACAGGTATATAAACTGTGTCAACCCTACAGTTTTGAGTTGTGCTGGAGTTGTGCTTCTGATACCATCGTGAATGTCACTGGATTGCTGGAGTTGTGCTTCTGATTCCATCTTGAATGTCACTGGACTGCTGGAGAATTGCTATTGGATACTTCTCCATTCCCCAACCCTAAGTAAGTGTTATCTTCTTGCCTGTTAATTGTACTATATTGCTGTGTTCACCTTATTTAAGGAATAAATTATATTTTATTATATCTAAGCCTCGTTCAGTTCAACCCAGATATTTGGTGTTCATTATATCTTGTCATAAGCTACCGTGACAATCTCTATAATTAACTGGTGGCAAGCGGTGGGATTGAACTGAACCTATATTACAGTGTTCTGCGGGATACTGTAACATAGTAGGAACTTGATGGTAATTGCAAGTTCCTGGGACTAAAGATATTGAACACACAGTAGTGCAACAGTTAACACAAGTTGTAACACCACCTCACTGCTGCGACTGAACCATGAGCGAGGCTGAAGGCTCATCCAACATGTGGACCCGAGCTCAGCTGAAGGACAAGTGCCGTGAATATGGACTGCCCTAAGAGAACCAGGAGGTCGCAAACATGGTTGACGCAATCGGTGAGTATGAAGCCCGGCTTGCAGAGCCTCAGGATACGGCTCAGCTTGCCCTTTTACAGCCACCCGGAGATCAGGGAAGGATCCCAGTGCCGGGGCGGCGGAATCTCGGGGAGGGAACGAGTGCACCTCCCGGGAGCAGTGCAACAGGAGGGGTACTGGTTGCTGCAGCTACCAGTCCGTTCACCCCTGAAATGTTGGCACTGATTACTGCGTGGGGTGACAGAGGGACACCAGAGGAGCGGCTGCAGTTTATCACTATGGCAGTGAACAGACCCGCTTATTGCCCCCCTGTCCAACCCAACACAGATGAACTCAAACTGGATCAGCACAGTCTCACCAAGTTCGTGGAAAGCACTGACCAGATTGACAGTTTCTTAAAGAACTTTGAAACGCAGTGCCGGCGGTACAAAGTACTTCCCCAGCATAGGGTTGTACGTTTGGACCCCTTACTGTCCGGATTGACTAAGCAGACAATGATGGCGCTTCCAGATGAGTATGCTGATAACTACGAACACCTGAAAGAACTGTTATTGTTTCAGTACGGTTTTACCCCTGAAGTCTACCGGGGTAAATTCCGGCAGGAAGAGAGGCAGCCCCAGGAGTCCTATGTTACCTACGTGACCCGCATGGCTTTATACGGGATACGCTGGGTGGAGGGCTATGAGGCACGGACTTACCAACGCCTGCTGGACCTCATCTTTCAGGAGAAGCTCATGGAGCAGTGCCCGCCGGCGGTGAGGGCTTCGGTGTACGACAAGAAGCCCAAGACTTACCAGGAGGCGGCGAGGCTTGCAGGTGACTATGTGGCCAGCCGAGCCCTGATGACCGCCAAAACAGTAGCCAAGGTGGCGGTGGCGGAGGCACCGGCCAGAAAGTCTGCCAATACCCTCCAATGGACTCAGAGGTCGCCTGCGGGCAGCAGTCCACCGAAGGCGGGGGAGCTCCGGCACGAGCGCCGGTGCTACCACTGCAACAGCCCTGGTCACATCAGACCAGATTGCCCAGAACCCCTGCGTTCCGGCGGACCCCATCAGGGGCAACGCACCCCAGCTGCGAAGCCGGTAGCCCGCGTGCGGGTAGCTTCCACCAAAGACACCGGACCGGTCATGGAACCAACGCCCAGCGAGACGTCCCATGCAGCACCTGTCCCGGTTTCATCGGTGCCCACAGCCAGGAGCAGAGGACATCTCAGTGCGGACCTGCAGCAGACGGACGTCCGGAGCAGACATCTCACCCCGGTCACAGTCGGTGACCGGCAAGCAGTCGGCTTGCTTGATTCAGAAGCTGCAGTGATCCTTGTCCGACCTGATAAGGTCCGGCCAGAGGAGCTGATCCCAGGCCCTGGGATACAGATCACTGTGGCTGACGGAGAGCCACATTTCCTGCAAGTGGCCAGAATCTTTTTGGATTGGGGGAGGGCCAGGGTGTGCGGGAGGTGGGGGTTTTACCCGGTTTGGATGCCGATGTTCTTCTTGGCAACGATCTGGGACCGATGACCTGCACCTATGACCGAGTGCCCAAGCCCGCTACAGTGGCGGCGGTTCCCAGAGCCAGACAGTGGCAATGGCGGCGGCGCCAGTCCCCCAGCCTTTGAGACCAACGTTAGCGGAGGGCGCAGAGGAGCCCGGGGAGGTAAGCCAGGATCAGTTGCAACCACAGACTGACTTACTGTTCCCCCTCACCCTTCCCCATTCTCCGGACAATGACCTGACTGGGGGGTGGCCAGAATTAGGAGCCCAGTTTAGGGAGGCAGTGAAGACAGACCCTACCCTGGCCGGTATGAGACTTCGGGCGTCCGAATCTCAGGCAGGGGAGGGCACTGAGCACTGCCTATGGTATAAGGGACTCTTGTATAGAGAAGAAGGGAACCCAGGGATAGAGGAGGGATTGACCGGTAAGCGACAGCTAGTAGTGCCCCAGGGGTACCGACAGCAACTGTTATGGGTAGCTCACTCTATTCCGTTAGCGGGACATCAAGAGGTCAACAGAACGCGAGCCCGGTTATTACAGCGTTACTACTGGCTAGGGGTATCTCGAGAAGTGGGCAATTTCTGCCACTCTTGTGATGCCTGCCAGCGAGTGGATTAGGCGGGCGACCGTCTAAAGGCACCCCTGAAACCCCTACCGATAATAGGGGAACCCTTCCAGAAAGTAGCGATGGACCTTGTAGAACCCCTTATGATTCCTAGCAGGTCAGGGAAGCGCTACATCCTCACGGTGGTGGATTGTGCCACCCGGTACCCTGAGGCGGTAGCGCTTGGCACCATAGATGCCAAGACAGTGGCAGCAGCTTTGCTGAACATTTTTTCTAGGGTAGGTTTCCCTAGTGAGATCCTAAACGATCAGGGGTCGCAGTTCATGAGTGAACTGTTACATTGTCTCTGGGATGCATGCGGTGTACAGCACCGGCACACTACCCCTTACCATCCCCAGACAAACAGATTA
Source organism: Ascaphus truei (assembly GCF_040206685.1). Classification (NCBI taxonomy): domain Eukaryota; kingdom Metazoa; phylum Chordata; class Amphibia; order Anura; family Ascaphidae; genus Ascaphus; species Ascaphus truei. Next base: position 7,890,940 of record NC_134494.1, read on the forward strand.
TGTGAGAGGTTTAATGGTACCCTGAAGCAGATGCTTCGGACCTTTATAGAGGCGGAGGAGAAAGACTGGGAGATTCATTTACAGCACTTGCTGTTTGCCTACCGAGAGGTACCGCAGGAATCTACAGGCTTCTCCCCCTTCGAGCTACTATATGGCCGCAGGGTACGTGGACCTCTGGACCTATTCCATGAGGGATGGGAAGGGGAGGCTACTGCTACTGATGCTTCAGTGATACAGTATGTAGTAGATCTCCGAGACCGGTTAGAGATGCTCATGGGGGTAGCCCAGGACCACCTCAGGGCCGCACAGACCAAGCAGAAGCAATGGTATGACCGGAATGCCCGTAGCAGAGAATTCATCCCAGGACAGCAGGTGCTTGTTCTCAAACCCACTCGGGAGAACAAGTTAATGGCTGCCTGGTTGGGACCGTACCCGGTCATCCGAAAGGTGAATGAGTGCAACTATGTTGTACAGTTAGAGCCTGAGATGCACAAGACATATCACATTAACATGTTGAAAGAGTACAGAGCACCGAGTATGGGAGCAGTAATGGCCATTTGTAGCCCACTGCTGGAGGATCCGGCGAGCAATGCTCTGCCTGATCTCCTAGGGGAGGCTAGGCAGGGACACACTGTGGAACAGGTGAAGATAGGGGCACAGTTGAGTGCTAGGCAGAAGGGAGAAGCCAGGGACATGCTAGCTAAGTATGGGGCCCTCTTCACTGACATGCCAGGGACCACACATCTCACAAAACACCCAGTGCTCACAGGGGACCTGCGGCCTCTGCATAAGCATGCTTATAGAGTGTCAGCAGAGGTCAAGACCAGTATGGAGAGGAAGATAGAGGAGATGCTGACCCTAGGGGTTATTACTCCATCCCAGAGTCCTTGGGCAAGCCCGGTAGTCCTAGTTCCTAAGAAGGACAAGACCACCCGGATTACCGCTTGCTCAACGATGGGACGGTGTCAGATGCCTACCCCATGCCCCGCATGGATGAGTTACTAGATGAACTCGCGGGGGCAAAGTATCTGACCACTATGGATTTGAGCAAAGGCTATTGGCAAATCCCACTGACCCTGGAGGCTAGGGAGAAGTCAGCATTCATCACTCCATGTGGCCTCTATGAGTTTTTGGTGATGCCATTTGGGATGAAGAATGCCCCGGCTACCTTCCAACGCCTGGTCAATAGGTTACTGGAAGGGATGCAGAGCTATGCCAGGGCTTACTTAGATGACATTGCTGTCTTTAGTAATTCCTGGGACTCCCATTTAGGACATGTAGCTGCAGTGCTAGATAGAATCAGGGAGGCTGGGCTTACCTTGAAACCCACTATGGTAGGGATGGCAGAAGTCCTGTACTTAGGGGACAGGGTGGGTGGAGGACACCTCAAACCAGAGCCAGCCAAGGTAGAAGCCATAGTTCAGTGGCCTGTTCCAAAGACCAAGAAACAGGTCATGGCATTTTTGGGCACCACAGGGTACTATAGGAAGTTTGTCCCACAGTACAGCGCCGTGGCCAAACCCCTGACTGATTTGACTAAGAAGCAACTGCCTGTGCTTATCACCTGGACTCCTGCCTGTGAAACTGCTTTCCAGGCACTGAAAATTGCACTTGTTGGGGCCCCCATACTGGCTGCCCCAGACTATACCAAACATTTCCTCATACAGACAGATGCCTCGGACTATGGCATTGGGGCCGTGTTGAGCCAAGTGGGGGACGACGGTAGAGAGCACTCTGTGGTGTACCTCAGCTGAAAACTACTTCCCAGGGAGGTGGCCTATGCCACCATTGAGAAAGAGTGCTTGGCCATTGGTGGGCACTCAAAAAACTCCAGCCCTATGTGTATGGAAGGGCTTGCACGGTCCTCACAGACCACAACCCCCTGAGTTGGCTGCAGAGGGCATCAGGGGAAAATGCCAAGTTGCTAAGGTGGAGCTTGGCCTTGCAAGAGTTTGAGTTTACGATTCAGCACAGAAAGGGTAGTGAAAACAGCAATGCTGATGGACTTTCACGTCAGGACTATCCCTCTGAGACTGAGTTCGTTAAGGGTGCCAGCAGTGCCCCACTCCCCGTTAGGGCCAGTGGGCCACAGGTCACCCATTAAGAAGGGGAGGTGTAGAGGGAGAAAGGGGGTGGCCCGGTATTAAAGGGGTTGCACCCCATATGGCCATCCCCTGACCTCACCAGAGAGACAAGGGGTTAACTGGACTGCGGTCCAGGGATGAGGTTTGCACCTTGTTGTACCTTGAAAATGTATGTTCCCCTGTTCCCATGTTTCATTATAAGCATGTATTTTAATGTTTTAAAGTGCATTTCTGTATCTCCAGTTCTGGAGGTCGCAGAGAGTTCATATTTGGCCAATATGTGGAGTCACTGTAGGCATTAAAAACTGGCAAATGTCGACCCACTGAGCCCACCAGAATGGAACTTATTAATATGTGTAGATATTAAAGTGTATATGTATTTTATTTTGGATCTGTTCTGAAAATGCAGACGCCATTTGCTAGGCTAATAAGTCATGAAGGGCAGACGGCTGAGTAGCCTAAGCACGGTGATCAAAAAGTAACTGCCTTGATTGTAACCCAATGTCTAGGGATTAAGTATTAGTCAATCAACAAACTCTGCCAGTCTAATTGTTACCTGAGGGCATGGGTTAGTCTATTAGTCTGTGTCTCCACATTAGAGAGTGGATGCAGATAATTGTTCACCAATAGGCTGTGTTCAATGTTAAGAATAGGGTTGCACAGGTATATAAACTGTGTCAACCCTACAGTTTTGAGTTGTGCTGGAGTTGTGCTTCTGATACCATCTTGAATGTCACTGGATTGCTGGAGTTGTGCTTCTGATTCCATCTTGAATGTCACTGGACTGCTGGAGAATTGCTATTGGATACTTCTCCATTCCCCAACCCTAAGTAAGTGTTATCTTCTTGCCTGTTAATTGTACTATATTGCTGTGTTCACCTTATTTAAGGAATAAATTATATTTTATTATATCTAAGCCTCGTTCAGTTCAACCCAGATATTTGGTGTTCATTATATCTTGTCATAAGCTACCGTGACACTAGCAAGTTAAGAGGAGTGCAGAAAAGATCCCAAATAACAGCAATCAAGAGTAGGTCTGGTGAGATATTATACAAGGAAAAAAAAATAGCAGAAAAATTTACCAAATTTTATACCAAATTGTATAAACTGAGTGGCACATCAGAGCCAACTGGGTTGGAGGCAATCACAATTTACCTCGATGACTGCAATCTCCCCTCATTGACAGAGGAAGATAATTCCTTACTCAATGCCAAAATCTCGAAGGCAGAATTGTCTGCTGCGGTGAAAACACTAAAAATCTCTGAAACCCCGGGCCCAGATGGCTTCTCCAATGCCTATTATAAGAATTTCCTACCAATACTGTCTACTCATCTCTTGAATTTGTTTAATTCATTCATTGAGGGAAATCTGATCCCATAGTCAATGTCCCTGGCAAACATTGCTATTATACATAAGGAGGGGAAAGACCCTACACAATGTGGTACTGTAGCTATAGGCCAATTTTCCTCCTGAATAATGATCTTAAATTGTACAGCAAGATTCTAGCAAATAGACTAAACCCAATTTTACCCAAATTAATAAACCGAGACCAAGTTGTGTTCGTTTCGGGGCGTCAAGCCTCGGACAATACTCGTAAGATAATCAACATAAATGATCACGTGCACCTCACAGGAACCAAGGCAATGCTACTGAGTTTAGTTGCTGAGAAGGCATTTGATAGAATTGATTGGCTATTTCTCGATAATATTATGAAAAAATTCGGTTTTAAAGATTCTTACCTAGAGGGTGTGCGGGCGCTCTACCAAAACCCGTCGGCCCTTGTTAAACTACCTGGAGGGAACACTGAAAGGTTCCAAATTAAAAATGGTACGAGACAGGGATGCCCCTTATCCCCCCTCCTCTGTGCTCTCACTATTCAACCTCTAGCGTCTAAAATACGAAATAACATAAACATTCAAGGCATAGTAATTGGAAAAACAAATTAGAAAATTTCTCTATTCGCCGACGATATTATCTTGACCCTATCCAAACCCCAAACTTCCCTTCCTAACCTTCAAAGGGAATTAGGAGATTTTGGCAAAATATCTGGATACAAAATAAATAGCGATAAATCTGAAGCCCTCAATCTAAGCCTCTCAGAACCAGAAGTGAAACTGCTCAAACTGAATTTCAGTTATAGATGGAGTTCCTCATACATTAAATATCTGGGAGTAAATGTATCAAAGAACTACCAATCTTTATATCAACACAATTATCCAGCTCTGTTTGAAAAAATAAAAAAAGACCTGGAAAATGGGAAGGTTACCAGATTTCTTGGATTGGAAGAATGATCTCGATAAAGATTAATATACTCCCGAGATTATTAAAAAAAATTCAAACACTTCCAGTCCACGTTCCTGGTTCTGAAATGAAAAACATCCAAAATAGACTGTTTAATTTTATTTGGCGAGGCAAAAGACCCAGAGTCGCAAGATCAGTATTGATGTCATCAAGAGCAAGGGGAGGTATGGGTGTTCCAGATATCTCTAAATATTATCAGGCATCCCAATTAAAACAAGCGGCCATGTGGAACGCAGATCCTGACCAGCATTGTTGGCTCGAAATAGAATCGCAATATGCTAAAATGCCTTCTCTGCCAGCATGCCTTTGGAACTTGGATAGAGGAGATATGCACCTGCACAAATTTAAGTTGGGGGCGATGAAACACACATGGGAGGTCTGGTTGAAAGCTAAGACTAGATTCAGACCTGCTTCCACCAGCTCGCAACTCACGCCAATTTTTAATAATACCAAATTTCCTCCCGAATGTGCATCTAAATTATATGATCAATTTAAATTGAAGGGGATCAGGACGATCGGAGACATTCTGAGCCTAGGGAAACTCTTGAGCTACCAAAATTTAAGTGCTAAATATGATATACCACAATTGGATACATTTAAATACCTACAAATTAGACATTTCACCCAAACAATATCCCCAAATCCAGAATTCCCCCCTCTCACTAAATTCGAGAGATTATGCAAAGATAGTTCTCAACAAAAAGGTCTAATATCAAAAATTTATGCTGAATTGGAGATATCAGCGGACCCTCCAATTCATGATTATATGCTTAAATGGGCCGCGGATCTGAATATAAATATCAACAGAGAGGATTGGGATGAGATTTGGGAAGCAGCCTCAGGAACTTCTATATGTACCACAACCAAAGAAAATATTTACAAAATACTGTTTTACTGGTATCTGACTCCAGTGAGACTAAAGCAAATCTTTTCTCTGGCATCTGATCTCTGTTGGAGAGGCTGTGGACAAAAGGGAGACATGGCCCACATCTGGTGGTCATGTCCAGGAATTAAGAAATATTGGGGCATAGTTCAAATTTTTTAAAAAGAGGTTACCAATCTCGATATACCTATTGATCCACTGACCTACCTGCTGGCTAGGCCAATGAAAGAAATTGACCGCCCAGTGAGGAAATTAATCTCCTTCATTCTCACAGCGGCGAGATGTGAGTGGAAGGAATCCACACCTCAGTTTACTGCTTACCTTGCCTTACAGACGTGTGCAGTCCTGGAACACTCCCCCTGATATCTACAGCAGCTGTGCAAGCTATTTACTGCAGATCCAGTCTTGTACTCACTCATTGGAGCAGTGCCCTCACACCCTCTCTCGGGATTGGCCCGCTGGCCTTTAAGTACTGCATTCCCACAATCATTCTCTGCCGAGCATAATCCTTTTTGGATGTTCACTGTGTTTGCCACAGCTCCCTGTTTGGCCGCCGTATTGCTGTTCATGTTCCTTGTTCATGTTCCTATTTCCTGGGGCCTGCTGCTCTCTCTCCATTGCAGAGGCCGTGTCCTGGTTCCTGTGCAGAAGCGGTGGATCTCCAGCGTAACTTCAGCTCCCTGTTTCCTGAGGCCTGCTGCCCATAGCAGAGGCCTGTCTCTGAGTCCCGAGGTCTGTAGCTGTCTCTCCCCGCACAGGCTCGTCCTGGACTCCTGCGCTGAAGCATTGGTTTACAAGTGCTGCCTGGTGGTGTGCCCTCTCCGGTCAGCCTTCTCCTTCCTGAAACCGGCGCCATGGGCCGTGAACGCCACTCGCGCAAACCCCGTTCCCGACCTGCAGCAATTTCGCTGAAGCAGGAAGACCTGCTTGATCTCCTGTTGCCGACTCTCTGCTTGGACTACATTAACCATGATGTCTCCAATCCTGACCCTGCTCGTCCACTGACTACGCTGCTCTCTCCAGTCCCGACCCTGCTATGTATGACTACTAACTGCACATGCCGGATCAGCCTGCACGGTCTAAGGTTGGTGCTTACACAACCCCACCTCAGCCACGCGGTCCGACCCTGGTTTTTGGCGAGCACAACCATGACAGTATGCTCGGCCCCACAAACTCGGACTGCCCTGTGGTGAAGGTTGGTATGTTTCTATCTGAAATCCTGTCCCGGCCTGCGGACCAGTCCCAGTTTAAAAAAAAGTATCTGTGCGAAATACTACCCCTGATTGAAGATCAGTTTACAGTATATATGAAGGTTTAACCCCTTTGTAAAAAAAATGCCGTTATGATCTCATTAGTAAGGCTTACTGCCTCAAGGACTTTAAACGGTCTCTGGTCACTTGTGTTTGCTCCCCTGGTTCCCCTTTAACCTGGGATAACGTGAACCTTGTGGAACTGGCCGACGCCCAAGAGGCACTATATGCCCTGGCCTTATCATTGGACATTCACGTAGTACAACAGGACGCCCTCTTCATGTTGGCTCAGGCTCAAGATACGCTCCATGTACTTTCCTTAACATTGGATATTTGAATAAAAGAACAGGACCCCCTCCTCGCCAGCTACGCTGCTGCTTGGCAGTTCCCCTGTACTGCCAGTCCTGTTGCTAAAGCTGTTGGGGTACCTCCCTCTCCAAAAAAAGACTAAACTGTCCCACTATCACTGCCCCCTAAGGTAGAAGCTGCCACGGTCTCTAGCCCTGATTGCACCTCCCGTTACTTAGACCTCAAGGATATGTCTGCCTTAACCCCTGCTAGTCAGGCCTATGAGTTCCCCACTGTAAATCCCTGCATTTCCCAGGTCAGTGAGTCTCTCCTAGCAACAGAGAATGAACACTGTTTGCCGTCTCTTTCTAACTCAGAATTTCTAAGCCCCTGTACCCGAGGTTATTTCTGTTTTAACCCCTGCTAGTCTGCTCTATGAGGGCCCCATTGTTAACCCTTATATTCTGCAGACTAATGTGAGGTCCCTAGGGTCAGAGGCTGAACCCCCTATGACCCCACTTTCGGAGGCTAGCTTCCCTTTTTCTGATTCTCAGGCACAGCCTGACTTAACCCTTGAGGTTTTTCCTGTATTAACCCCTGTAAATCCTTGATGCCCCCAGGCTAATGCGTCCTTTCTAGCATCAGAGAATGAATCCCCAAGTCTGACAGCAGAGGTTGCACTGAATGACTCCCCTAAGGTTGCGAAGTTCTTGGATATTCTTTGCTATAATTCCCCTGCTTTAGCTCAAGTTTCCGCTGCCGTGTCCCCTGAAACTCCTGCTAAAATAGTGATTCCAGTTAAATGTATTCAAGAACCAGTTTTTTCCCTAAGCCTGTTCGCAGAATCCCCACTCCCACTCAGAGAGCTGAGATCCCTGCTTCAGCGCATAGTCCCCTTGTCATGGAATTTGTAGTCGTTTCTGGTTTCCCAGACACTCCTTCACAAGTACCCACTTCAGAGACCAGCACAGTTGTGGTTGCCCCCCTTGTACTGTCTGTGTTCTCCTCTTCTCAAACTCTAGGGTTAAAAGCGAACAGTGGTCTTTATGCCCCTCCTGAGGCTCAAGTTGTTGAGTTTCCAGGAATTTTTGCTGACACACTGCTCCCACTCAAAAGTGATGCTTTTTTCATATGTGCTAGCTAAAAGCCTGTACACAGTTTCCCCCCTCTCTGAAATTTGCCTTGTCGGTCCCGCTACTCAGAGAGGTAAAATCCTTCCATCGGATATGGAATCTCTTTCCATAGAGGCTGTCCTTGCTCTTGGTCTCCCTGATGCCTCTGCCCAAGCAACCCCTCCAGAGATCAGCATATCTGTTGTCACCCCCTTAGTACAGTCAGACACCACCCTGCCTACATTACAAATTCAGGTGTTTAAATCTGAGCTATTTTGTTTTCCTTCCCTTGCTAAAACTCAGTCCCTTAGCACTGCATCTAAATGTGCTCCAGCAACCGTTGGGTTACTTGGAGCTAAAATTAAAACCCCTCTGTTAAAGGGTACTTTCTCACACATGTCCAGCAAACCTAGAACTTTCGTGATTGATTCTAAGTCACTTACCACTGTATCTGATTTTCTCACTATTCAAACCCAGACACCCACTTCACTGACTAGCAGTTCCGGTATCAGAATTTTCGCACTAGTAGACATACCTATTTCTGTTTTTGTCACGACAGGTACCCCTGTTGTTAGGGCCCTTGCAGTTTTGGATAAGACTCTTTTTACTTCTAAGGTTTCTGCTATTAAGAGTTTCCCCGGTTCTAATTTACCACTTATTGTCTCTTTAACTCCCATCATTATTCCCTCATTACCCGTCACTGATTCCCAGGCACCAGCTCCTGACGCTAGCTCTCCTACCAGTACCCCTGCATTGCTAGATGTTCCTGTTATAGATTCTGAGGCTCCAGCTCCGGATTCTATTCCTCTACTCGATGCTGCTCTTGTAGTCTCTCAGGTTCCTGTTACTGAAGTACAGACTTCAGCTCCAGACACTAGCTCCCCTCCCTCCGCTGCCCCTGCACTGCCTGATTCTCAAGTTCCAGATATTAAAACCCCAGAGCCTATTCCTACTCCCACTCCTATGACAAGTATGATGCCCCTTGGAGTTCATTGCAGCACATGGTCCGCCCCATGCGGTTGTTCTAATCTCTGCAAGGACCAGCATACCTTCCCCGGACTCTGATGCCATATCTGAAGTAACCCTTGCCGCGCTCCAAATCTCCAGTGCGGGAGGGCAGTTTCTTTTCACTGACCATTCGGTGGTCCCTGAAGTACCCCAGAATGACTTTGAGTATGGGGTTTCTCTCCCTATTGTCTCTACAACTTTACACGCTGCCGTTGACTTTGTGATCTTTACTCCCCAGACAATACTATCTCTCACTGAGGGTTCTACAGTATTTGGGAGTTCCACAGCTGATTGCTTCACTGCCTCTGCGAACATATGGTTATCCCTCTCGGAACCTTCTGTTGCTCCTGTTATTTCCTATGTGTTGGAAATACCTAGTAAGTACTGTAGAGGGAGAGGGGAATAGGCCCGGTATTAAAGGGGTTGCACCCCATATGGCCACCCCCTGAAGTCTCACTACACTTGTTTGTTTATGTAAGGGCTCTCACCCCTGCACAATCATTCAGGTCTCCTTGGGCATCAGGCTGTCTTTTTCCACTCCAGGGCAGGTCTGATGACTGGGCCCTCCCCCCCCCGGACGTCTGACGTCATCGCGTCACGTCGTGAGGGCACCCTGATGTCACCAGGGGAGCCTCTGCTGCCAGTGAGGGGGCTGCTCCCTGAGTGTCCAGCATCCTGCAGGACAGCCATCTTTTCCTGCTGCAGGCATTGGGGAGGCTGTCTCCTCGTGGAGCCCTGGGATCCTCCCCTGGTGGCGCATGATGTCATCACGCCACGTCGCGCTGGTGCTCTGACGTCACGATGGGGGCGTCGACATCCAGGAGCAGGGCAGCAGTGATCGGGGAGGGGTGAGTACCCATTTGTGTATAAATAGTGGTGTGTTTAGTATGTTCTGTAGCCCTCTCCTTGATAAAGGCAATCTATTGCTGAAACGTTGGACCTTTGATGGCACAATAAACTGCACCTTTAGAAAGACCGTGTGCCTGCTTCCATTCCTTTGCTCAAGTACTTCTGGGATGTCTGGACCTCCCTGGACGCAATGCACCGGCAGATAAGTACCCCCCTCCAGCACCTACCAGCGGTGTGCATGTGCTTCTATATATGACTGTATACCTTCCAGATTCAGTGCATAGCACCCACAGCAAGTCTTCTGACAGCCTGTTTACAGTGGCTGTTGCACCCTGGGTTTTCCCAAGCAACAGCAGCCACTCAGCATCCTTTTTTTCCTTGTGATATCCCCACTGTATTAGCCTCTTGGCTTTGGCTTTTGCATTTACTTTCAAGTGTGAGGACTGTTTTATATGTGGTGAGAACTATTGTTTGCTGCAGCTTTGATTAAACACTGCTTACAGGTAGCAGCCTGATAACCTTTATATACGCGCCTTTGTATCCATGGAGAGTCTATGTAATCTCTCCCTAGGCCTGATGCAAAGTGCTGATACACTGGTGCTTACTGAACAAGAAATTAACAGAATACTTTTTAAATCCACTCCAGAGGAAGCTTTTGGGCCAGACCGGCCGCAGGACCATCTGCAGGAATTGGAGCGCCTTAAAAGGAGAGAGATTGAGCTTTTTGCACACGGCAGCACACTGTCTGAGTATTACAAGCAGAAGCTGATTCACAGAGGATTTCGGATAAAAAACAGGCCAACCATAGGGGCAGAAAATACGGCTTTCTGTGAAAGGTGGTGCCAGGTACTTAATAAGACCTCATTAGACCTTATCATCTTGGTGATAGAGGAGGTGGGGGAACAACTTAATAACACCAGAAGGGATATACTGAAGGTGGAAATCCTGATTGAGCAGGCGAGTTCCAGTACTGACATTATACAATCTCTGGACACTTTAAAGATCAAATTGGAGAAAATAAAGAGTGACCTGATCCATTTCAAAAAATTGAAATTCAAGAAAGTGGTGCAGGATTATAAGGACGTGAGGGTCTACCCGTGGCTAAAGCAGGATCGCAAGCAACGCAAACCCAGGAAGGGACAGACCCCCCCGACGAACCCAGACGCCAACACCAGTGAATCTGAAGTCCACTCCTCTACTGAACGACAGAGGGAAGCACCACGGACTCCTTTTTTAGGACAGACTGCGGAAAAGGGGGCAAGAAAACCAGACGGGGGAAGAAAAGGAAAATCTCCTTATCTCCGATCACAAACGCGCCAATGAGTATGGATACCCTGGTCCTTAATCTTTCCCAGCATATACTAAGTGCAGTTGAGATGTCTGTACTGGCACGTGGCCCCTCCTATGTATCCACCTCGAACTTTGATGATTTTGGGCTAGAAGTTGACTTATTTAAGTTTGACCGTTTACTTAACCTGAAATCCTTTTTTTCCCACAGGACAACAGAAACGATGCCGCCTACAGAGCCACCAGGGACAGATAATTTGGCACAGCCTAACAAACCGTCAGGGACAGTTAATTCAGCCGATCAGAAAGGTACCAAAGTATGTAAATTAAAATCCACATTCATACCTCCTTTCAAAAACCAGTCAGTGAGTACCTATATGCGATTAGTTAAGGCAGACATTGCCAAATATGCTATCAATAGGCATAAAATAATGCACAACATGACACTTAGGGAAAAGAACGCCCTTAAAAAACTGTCTAGTAATAGTGATATTATCATTAAAAGGGCAGATAAAGGTGGCGCCCTTGTCATACAAGACTACATAGCATATAAAACAGAAATTACAAGACAACTGAGCTCAATTGATTGTTATATCAGATTGGATAGAGACCCCACTCCGACTTATGCGAGGGAGATAAAGGAGATTATTCAGCTTGGCCTTAACAACCGCTGGATATCTGAGACTGAAGCAGAATTTCTCACAATAGAACATCCCAAATGCCCATTGTTTTAATTAGCCAGGTCCCCCCCTTCCGTTGCTGACCCCCCCTTCCTGTGCTCACCGCCGCCGCTCGCGAGGAGGTGAGGGGGCATGTGCGCGAGCAGCACGCTACCTTAGGGAGGCAGCCGGTTGCCGGGGACGCATGCGGGCCTTTGCTACGGCCGCGGTTGCGTTACGAGGGTCCCGGCGGCTCGCGGTGAAGGACACCACCATTGCGGGTTGCGTTGCGCATGCGCAGGAGGCAGAAGTGCTGGAAGGCCCACAGATACGTCGCGCATGACAGGAGCGCGCGAACCCTAGCCTACCAGGGAAGGCGCTTGGAAGGGACTACAAGTCCCATGAGCCTCCGCAGCGCCCAACGTGATGCCAGGGAGCCAATAGGTATTTAAAACCAGAGACATAACATAAAACACAGACAAAGCTCAGTGCACATCCAGAAAAACTTATATACGGTACAGTGCCTAAATATACATGTATAAATAACTAATAAATAAAATGGTCTTTTAGTTTAACATTTTGGCCAAATTGTTGTAAGCCCTTGAGCCAAACTTCACGGCAGACCACGTTTCAAGGGTCCCTACACTAATATAAATTCTTAATAACCTGTGCATTGCCAGGAAGAATGATTTATAATAAATCTGTCAATATAAGTTGCAAAAGTTCTAAGTCTGATTGAAGCTTTTATTAACCTGTACATTACCAGGAAAAGCACTCTGTAATAGATTTGTCACAATCACACTGCATGCAGGCAAGTTCCCCTGATAGTTGGAGATGCCATGGAGTGAGCTTTTAACCATTTAAATGTGGGAGGGAGTGAGCTTCAATTGGATAGGAGGTTGCCACCCTCCAAAACAGCCAAGACTAGCTGCACAAGAATTATAAAACATACAGAACACCTACAAGCTCAAATTGAACCCCCAAAATACCCACAACATATATATAAGCATATAAGTTTCACAGAGGAGTGCTACTGAGCATGGCAATATGTATTTAAAACCAGAGACATAACATAAAACACAGACAAAGCTCAGTGCACATCCAGAAAAACTTATATACGGTACAGTGCCTAAATATACATGTATAAATAACTAATAAATAAAATGGTCTTTTAGTTTAACATTTTGGCCAAATTGTTGTAAGCCCTTGAGCCAAACTTCACGGCAGACCACCAATAGGGCTGGTGTATCTCCCTGCACAGAGAGGAAAAGATACATTTCGCGTGCTGAGAACGGCAGTTGGAGCTGGGAGCAAGAAGGGGAAGGAAGGGTGTAGGGAGCAAGTGGCTCCTGCACCAGGTAAGGTTCCCCAGGTCCCAGACAGGCCCCAACTCCCCACTAGGTTAGTGGGTAAGTTCATAGGGAAGGCCCCAGGTTAGGGACCTTGCCCTTAGGTTCGTGTGTGTGCGTCTTGTCAGTGTCACGGCTGTCAGTGCTGTGAGTGCTGACAAGAGGGCATCGTATGTGTGCAGCGCGTTAGCTGTAGGCACCAAGTAGGTTGCAGTGCGTTGCTGCAGGAGTTGTGAGTATCCGTTAGGAGTCAGGACCGGGAAGAGCTAGGGGAACGGATTAGGCCAGTAACCCCCTAGGCCCCAGATAGGTCTTCACTCCCCAGCTTGTGGTGCTACAGGGACAGGCCCTAGGTTAGGGACCCTGTCACAGTAGTACTAGTGTTAGATAGGGACACAGCGGACGCTGAGCTCCCAGAGAACAGACTTGGGCTCAAGTCTGTGCCCACAGAGACAGAGACTATCTCCAGGGTGGGATCGCCCCTGGCAGACCCATGCGAGGAAACATCGGATCAGACGGGCTCACCAAGCGGCAGATCCTTTTCGAAGTCGCTTGCAGGCCCGAGTGCAGGAGCGCTTGGCAAGTACCCCCATAAGTGTACCAACGTATCCTAACATATCACAACTACACATAGTGGCAGCGCTGACCACGGGACAAGGGGGTTGGGCTGTGGACCCAGTTTGGGGATATAAGGTGACTGTGGAGTTACTCTCTAGGGGGGAGTGTTAGTAGTGTATGTTATTAAGAGTGTGTGATTTCCTGCATATATAAACTGGTTATATACATTCCTGTGTATGTGGTTATTGTATATGCGGGTCCTGTGTAGGCAACCTTCTACATCGCTAGAACCCTACACAGGTGGAGGCGCTGAAACCAAGAACGTTCCAGAAGATTCACCCCAGGCTCTCACTGGCGGAGGCTCAGACCTCCTGTGAGCCTGACAGGTATAACGCACCACAACTGGTAACATATAGGTTCCCCCCACATTCACTGTATCTGCGATTGGGGGTGGGGGAATACCCATTACATTTATACCCTCCCAAAAATACATAAAAATCTCCAGTCACCTCCAGGGCGACCAATAATAGCAGCTAAACATTCACTTAATCAACCATTAGCCATATATGTTGACACATTCCTCAACCCCATAGCGCAGAAAGCACGCTCATACGTGAAGGATACCTTTGACTTTTTAACCAAACACAATGATATCCCACGCAATGGTACTGACCACATAATGGTCAGTATGGACGTCTCCAGCTTGTATACAATTATACCTCACGAGGATGGCTTAAATATAGTAAAACTGCTTTATCTGCCCACTACCAGGCAACAGTCCCCACTGAATATATTATGCTCCTATTACATTTCATCCTTCATATAAACTATTTTAAATTTGAAAAGGAACATTTTTTGCAAATTAAGGGAACTGCGATGGGCAGCAACATGGCGCCCGCATATGCCAACCTATATATGGTAGATTTTGAGGAGAAGTATATATACGCATCATTATACTTTAAATACATAATTGGGTATTATAGGTATATTGACGATCTGTTCTTTGTGTGGACAGGCACTGTAATTTTTTGATTATTTACACAATCTCCCTTCTCCTGTACAGCTTACTAATGTCTGGAGCTCTAAGCAATTACTGTCGCGGCCGAGTTTATTCGAGCATTTGCCCGGTCTCGGCCGCGACAGTAACCGGGCGCGCGCCGGGGTGTCCTGAACGCGCGCCGAAGCCTCGGAGGAGCGGCCCTCCGATCGGGGCTTCTCCCTCGCCTCTCCGGGTCCGCCGGGCCCCCCGGAACCCCCCACCGCCGTCCCATAGATCACGGCACACCAGGGCTCCCTCGGGGAGCCCTGGGCATGCGCGCAGAGGGCGCAGGCACCCGATGAAGCGTGACCGCGCATCGGTGACGCGCGGCACGCCGAGGGAGTGGGGCTAGCAAGCCGGGGCATCCCCCGGCTTGCGGAACTAGCCCTGCTCGAATAAATCGTGTTGGTAGCTCTAAGCAATTATCCTTTCTAGGCATCCTGATTTCCCAAGAAAATGGTGAGTTCCGCACAGACCTTTACAGAAAAGATACTGACAGAAATGCCCTGTTACGTGCCGACAGTCACCATCCCCCATCCCTCATCAATGCCCTACCTCTCTCACAAAAAGTGAGTGTTTCTAGAATCACTAGTCGACAGGATAAACTAGCACCGGCTATGGATGACCTTCGTGAGAGGTTCACTAAAAGGGGATATGACCCGGCAGTGCTTGATGCAGCCCTTAACAAAGAGGTGATTCCTAATAGGGCGACTAAGGATGGGAAACGTATTGTATTCACCACCACATACAATAGGGCTAGTAATTTTGTCAGATTTACTATCAGGAAACATTGGCACCTGCTGCAGAATGATGAGGTGTTAGCAGATAGTTGTCAGACACCCCCCTTGGTTGCTTATAGGAGAGGGAGAAACTTGTCAGACAACTTGATACATGCTGACAACAAAGACAACTACCATACGCCCCACTTCCTAGAAGGCGGTAAACAGGGTAACTTCCGGTGTATGAATTGTTCGGTGTGTAACAGTCTTATTACCGGGGACGTATTTTGTCATCCACATAGTGGTAAAAAAAATCACTATTCATAATCGTATAACATGTAGATCTACATTTGTGGTGTACGTTATCAGGTGCCCATGTGGTCTTGTCTATATAGGCAAAACTACACGCATGCTTAAAGTGAGATACATTGAACACAAAAGTGTGATACGTAAGGGTACAGACCCCACTATACTGGTACAGCACTGTGTTGAACACAGACACAATGTGGCATCCCTTAGAGTAATGGGGATTGAACACATAGCACCAAGACAAGGATACCCTGATAGAGAAACCTTTTTACTGAGGCGTGAGGCTTATTGGATCCACACACTGCAGACAAGTAATGGCAGGGGTCTTAATGAACAACAAAATTTCAAATGCTTTCTCGACAGGAGGTAGCTGAAGAACTCTGTAAGGCTCTGTGCGTCTCGCCATGGACCCCTGCGACCCATTATGAACACTATGCTCCTCTAAGGATTGCTGTATATGCATTAATCTATAGGTGTCATGTATCCTTTCAGGTTCAGCTTCTCATTCTATACACAATGCTGCTAGCATAAATACAGTTCTACACCATTTTTAGACACTTTATTAGGTGACACTGTGGTTATCCAATTAATTTGTACACTTTATTTACTTTTGTTCTTTTATAATAAATTAAAGTCTCACTACACTTGTTTGTTTATGTAAGGGCTCTCACCCCTGCACGATCATTCAGGTCTCCTTGGGCATCAGGCTGTCTTTTTCCACTCCAGGGCAGGTCTGATGCCTGGGCACCCACCCCCCCCCCCCCCCCCAGACGTCTGACGTCATCGCGTCACGTCGTGAGGGCACGTTGATGTCACCAGGGGAGCCTCTGCTGCCAGTGAGGGGGCTGCTCCCTGAGTGTCCAGCATCCTGCAGGACAGCCATCTTAGCCTGCTGCAGGCATTGGGGAGGCTGTCTCCTCGTGGAGCCCTGGGATCCTCCCCTGGTGGCGCATGACGTCATCACGCCACGTCGCGCTGGTGCTCTGATGTCACAATGGGGGTGTCGACATCCAGAAGCAGGGCAGCAGTGATCGTGGAGGGGTGAGTACCCATTTGTGTATAAATAGTGGTATGTTTAGTATGTTCTGTAGCCCTCTCCTTGATAAAGGCAATCTATTTGCCGAAACATTTGACCTTTGATGGCACAATAAACTGCACCTTTAGAAAGACCGTGTGCCTGCTTCCATTCCTTTGCTCAAGTACTTCTGGGATGTCTGGACCTCCCTGGATGCAGCGCACCGGCAGATAAGTACCCCCCTCCAGCACCTACCAGCGGTATTCATGTGCTTCTATATATGACTGATCACCCCCTGACCCCACCAGGGAGGCAAGGGGTTAACTGGACTGCGGTCCAGGAATGTGTTTTTACCTTGCTGCATTATCCAAATGTGCCTTCCCCTGTAATAATGTATTGTCACCATTCCAGTGTATGCACCAACACTCACACTGGGATCCGTTCGGGAGGAGAAGGGTTAGTAGTTAGGAAGTGATTATAGCCCTTTGTTCCATTTTCCCACCTTTTCAGGCTCCATTTTGCAGCTTCCCATAGGTCGCCATTGCAGCTCCATGCATTCCAATGGCGAATCGGGCGGTTTGAGCCCGTTTCCATAGAAGACCAGCAGATGGCACCCGAGAGGAGGAGTGGCGGTTCCCCATTGTAAGTCAATGGAGCCATTCATTTCAATGGGGATTCCTCGATGCCGACCTCCAGGAACGGGTTGGCAGCCATCCAAAACCGCAGACCGCAAAAGCGGACACAATCTCTGAAAAAGGGCTTTGATCACATTAGGTCAAGTCCAAGCACAATTGGCGTGGGAAACTTAGGTTCTAGGGCACCTAGGAATAAAATTATTTTTGCCCTTAGATCCTAGGAACCCCCACACTCGACCAACACTGGGTCCGAGAATTAAGGACCCCCGTAAAGAGTCACGCTAGCCAGGAAGTTCACGCCATTGACTCCAATGATGGAGGGAAGAGCAGCGCGTAAAAACAACTAAGTCCGAATGAGCAGAAACCCAGAGCCCATAACTCCGGTTCTGTCCAAAACAGAGGGCTGAGATTCGCCCACCATGTAGTCCTAGTTCTGGCAGGATTGCATGGCAAATACCAACTCTCTCGGGGCAACAGAACGGAGTCAGGGTAATTGCAAAGTTTGGGTTTCTGCCATTGACTTGCATGGCGGAAAAAAGCCTCATGTTCAAAAAGGGTTTTTAAACTGTGTTTTTGTATCTCCGGTTCGGTAGCTCGCAGCGAGCTGAAACTTGGCCACCATGGAGAGTCACCTCCGGCATGAGGGACTGGCAAGTTTCAGCCCGCTCGGCCCAGCCAAACGGATTATTTTAATATACATTGATATTGGAAAATATATTGTATTTCGAAGCGGGGATATAAGCCCGCGAAGGTTTCTGACTCTGTGAACTGTAAATGCTCAGGGGGGCGACCCATTGTCTAAAACAGACCCCCTGATCAAAGGCTCAGCCACTCTGGCTGTATACATTAGGGCAGAGAAACACAGGGCTTGAGTGATCTGTAAGGGTTGTAATTCACACCTACAGACAAAGGGTTTCCTGACCAGATCCAGGTCTGGTAGACATGTAAGCACCCTGACTTTTGTGTGGGGCTAAAGAAATGAGACCCCCAGGGCCAGAAGTACGCATGGGCCAACTAGCTGGGGGGCATGATCTATCAATGTTCCCACGTTAGAGATTGGGTGCAGGTAATTGTTCTCCAATAATATGCCCTCAATGATAAGGTATAGGACTGGAATTGCATAGAAACCAGTGTCAGTCCTATGCTCATTGTCTTCAATTTTACCAACAACCTGATGCCTGATTGCTGTGTGAATTGCTAATCCTGTTTCCTGATTACTTCACCATCCCAATTCCTAAGTAAGTGTTATTTCTTGTCTGTTATTTGTACTCTGCTGTGTTCACCTATCTAAGGAATACATTCTCTTTATTATATCTAAGTCGTGTTCAGTTAAACCCAGTTATTTAGTGTATATTATATCCTATCACAAGTTACCGTGACATGTACCCCAAGATTTCGGTCCCTAAACCTGGTTTACTGCTTGTCTTGTCATCTTTAATACCAATACCTGGCAATGCTCCCACCCACCCTATACCCTCGCTGACCACTACCTGGAAAATCTCTGGAGGAGAAGATCCTCTCAAATTCCTACGTGCAAACGTCAGCAAAGACTTTGGCTGTCCGGAGGGTCGGCCTGGTATACTCGATCAACTATCGGTGCCGCTTGTCCTGAACTCTGGTACCATTACTAGGGACTGGGCTCCCAGTGGGGGTCCTTCTGCCGTTTCTGCTCCGGAACCCCCTGGTTCTTCACAGCCTTGGATTTCCAAGCCATTTCGCGTGGCGAGCCACGTACCAATGATTTCTCTACCACCACTCTCATATCCTTGAACAGTACTCGCCAATAAACTGCTCGTTTACGGATCCCCTTCCCGCCTAAAGCACTTTAGGAACAACTCAATGTCCCCGAGACCCATGGATGACCCTGTCTGGCTGCAGTTCTCACTGGGGGGTGAGGGTACGCAAAGGAGTGCCCACGAGTCTCTGGACCAAGACCCTACCCCCAATCCTAGACAATTCCGGAACAATTCCAGGTCCCCCAACTCTAGGAGTGGTTATGTTCGTCCGGAGGTCTTATCTGAAGGGGGGGTACTGTAGGGAATCCACACCTCAGTTTACTGCTTACCTTGCCTTATAGACCTGTGCAGTCCTGGAACACTCCCCCTGGTATCTGCAGCAGCTGTGCAAGCTATTTACTGCAGCTCCAGCCTTGTACTCACTCATTGGAGCAGTGCCCTCACACCCTCCTCCGGGGATTGGCCCGCTGGCCTTTAAGTACTGCATTCCCACAATCCTTCTCTGCCGAGCATAATCCTTTTTGGATGTTCACTGTGTTTGCCACAGCTACCTTTTTGGCTGCCTTGTTGCTGTTCATGTTCCTATTTCCTGGTGCCTGCTGCTCTCTCTCCATTGCAGAGGCCATGTCCTGGTTCCTGTGCAGAAGTGGTGGATCTCCAGCGTAACTTCAGCTCCCTGTTTCCTGAGGCCTGCTGCCCATAGCAGAGGCCTGTCTCTGAGTCCCGAGGTCTGAAGCTGTCTCTCCTCGCACAGGCTCATCCTGTACTCCTGCGCTGAAGTATTAGTTTACCAGTGCTGCCTGGCTTTGTGCCCTCTCCGGTAAGCCTTCTCCTTCCTGAGACCGGCACCATGGACCGTGGATGCCATTCGCGCAAAACCCGTTCCCGACCTGCAGCAATTTCGCTGAAGCAGGAAGACCTGCTTGATATCCTGTTGCCGACTCCCTGCTTGGACTACGTTAACCATGATGTCTCCAATCCTGACCCTGGTTCGTCCACTGACTACGCTGCTCTCTCCAGTCCCGACCCTTCTATGTATGACTACGAACTGCGCAATCTGGATCAGCCTGCGCGGTCTAAAGTCGGTGCTTATACAACCCCACCTCAGCCACACGGTCCAACCCTGGTTTGTGGCGAGCACAACCGTGACAGTGAGGTAGCAGCCTCCTTGAAGAAAGTATCTCCCCCCAGCAAAGGACTGTTAAAAAAATAAAATAAACGAGGTGATGCTTATGGAAAAACTAACTGCGCTCCTTAAGCAAAACACAACAGCTTTCTATAGAATCTGGGAACCATGGATAACTTTATAGAACAAGTCTAAATCGCCAAGGTATAGTCCGGAAGATAGAACACTGGGAAAAGGAAGCTTGTGACACTCCGTACTTAGTAAGAGACCGCCCAAGATGGACACTCTTTCTCCCCCTCTTTCTTTTTCCCTGGTCTTTCCTTTTTCGGAAGTCCACCACATTATGACAACAGGTTTTGCTACCTTTCTCCCCCCAAAAAATACAAAAATGTTTTCTGTATTAGGCTGTGTATATTGACCCCTGTATGTATATTCTAAATCTGCCTAATAAAAATATTTGAAAAAAAAAAAGAAACTCTGAATATATTACAGGGAGAGAAGGGTTAGCAGGTTTGGTGGTGTATAGGCCGGCAACGACTTGTACGGGGTGTAGAAGGACTCTTAGCGACTGGACCCCACTGTATAGGTTTGTTATCAGTCCAGTCTATCTGGGGATTGTGGTGTTGGAGCCAAGGTAGACCCAGGATCACCTGCACCACAGGGGAGTGAATTACATCCAAGGAAATTTTCTCTTTATGGCCATCCTTCGTGGAGAGGGAAAGAAGAACTGTCTCCAAAGTAATGAAGGCTGGCTGGAGAGGTCTTCAATCAGTGGCCTCGAGACCGACGGATACGGACTTCTGTATTATAGGGATATTGTGCTTGTTGGCAAAATCCTGGTCCACAATGTTTCCCCCAGACCTGGAGTCGACAAAAGCGGATGCGGATACACGGAAGTCAGGACTCGAGGAAGATCGGAAGCATAATCCTTTTTGGTAGTCTTCCATTAGTAGGAGGAGAAGAAGAAATAGCACCCAATGAGTTTACCCCCATACCTCATTGGGTGTTGGCGTTTCCCGGCTCCATAGGAAAGCGGCGCACCAGATGTCCAGGTAGACCGCAGTAGAAACACAAGCCCTCATTCATCCGACGTTGCTTCTCAGAATAGGAGAGTTGATGACTTCTTAACTGCATGGTTTCTGGGGCCGCGAGCTGGGAGAATAGTGGGAGTATGACTGCGGTTAGAAGGCATAGGAGTGAGAGAGCGAGCATGATGGCGTTCAAGCCGCCTTTCCTGAAGGCGTTGATCCACCTGAATACATACGTGTAAGGAATTGGGGGCCACGATGTGACCCCTCCTTACCCACTACCAGTACTGCAGCTGCCGCTGCCCCCCATCGCTACCCTTGCCGCCGTGCGGCACTTACCGCTACTCACGCCGTGGCAGCCATCTTGGATTCTCGCGCTGGTGTTACAGAGCGCGCATCTATCCCTGGCACTTGTAACACGCGCGCCATGCCTGCCTTCGCCCCCCGCTCGGTGCGGGATTCCTTGTCACGCCCCCTGCACTGTCAGCTGAGCCCTGTTACTCCCAGCCTCTCGAGCTGCTCCTCGTCACGCCCCCGTCCGGATTGGTGGATACCACTTTAAATACCTTGCTCTGTCACTTCCTCCTTGCTCTGCATAGCTCCTAGATTTCTGTGTAGCCTGGAAACTGTGTCGTGCTCCCTTTTGTGTTTACTCCTGCAGATTTTTACTGGCTTGTCTGACTACCTTCTCTGGCTCCCATCTTCGGTTTACCCATCACGATTCTTACCTCTCAGACCCTCGGACACAGAAACAGATTTACTACGGAACTCTCTATACTCCTGAACTTGGCAAGTACAACGACTATTCTGAATCTTAACCCAGGCCTGGCCACGCTACTACCACATCCCGGACCCGCTCCCTCTGCTGTCGGTGTGTATATTCAACATCCCACCTCAGTACAGGGGACTGGTCTGGTCTGCGGGCTGCACAGCGTGACATTATACAGAGCCCAAAAGAAACAGACCTGACTGAGGTGGGCCAACTAATCGGGACCCTTGCGCAATGCATTCAAACTTTGGGAACTCAGATCACAGGCCTGATTCAACAGCTTTCCCAGCTTTCTCTACATCGTATTCTGCCACCGGCCCTAGCCGCGCAGGGTGGCGATCGGCCATCAGAACTCAGGATTCCTATGCCTAAAGCATATGCGGGTGACCCTCTAGCCTGTCGTGGGTTTTTGAACCAATGTGAAATACAGTTTGAGATGTCTCCCAGTCTCTTTTAACAGGGGACACCTTGGCATGGGCCTCTCCCATCTGGGAGTTGCGTGCGGACCACACCCAGGATTTCCAGCTCTTCCGCGAAGAATTCCAGCAGGTATTCGATATTCCCGCCCGCAGAGATACTGCCGCTGCTTCTCTTGTTCAATTGTCTCAAGGTTGTAGGTCCGTAGCCAAATACGCATTGGAATTCCGGACCATCGCAGCGGAGACGCATTGGAACCAAGAAGCCTTTATTGCTGTGTTTTGGCAAGGATTGGCCGATTCTGTAAAGGATTAACTTGCAGTCCAGCCCAGGCCCCAGGAATTGGAGGAATTGATCACAATATGTATGATCAGCGCCTTCAGCAGCGACGTCATGAACGCCAGCGCCCCAGATTTTTGACTCCTCATCCTATTCTTCCCAGATCCTTCCCAGCTATTCGCCCTGCTCCAGAGGCTGTGGAACCCATGCAGATCGCCAGTCAAGAGTTCCATAATACCGACATGACTGCCGATAGAACCCCTGACAGGACTGCCGAAAGGGCTCGTGCCGGAATGAGGGTCTTTGCTACTACTGTGGATTTCCTGAGCATACGGTACGTTTATGTCCTTTAAGGCCCAAAGAACAAACACGACCAATGGGGCAAGAAGTACTTATTTGGGGGTCAATATCTTCTCACCCTATCTCTGAAGAGGAACTACCTAAGAGAATTATGCTTCCAGTCTCGCATGAAGGCCCGAATTTTCTCGTAACCACCGCCGCTTTTCTTGATTCAGGATCCGGTGTTAACTTTGTGGATCAAGATTTTGCTACTCGTAACAAGATCCCGCTCATCGCCAAGAAGTCGCCGATTGGCCTTGAGCTATTGATGGTCGTCCTTTGCAACCTGCCTTCATCATGTTAGAGACTCTTCCTCTCACACTTTCTACCGGTACTCATACAGAAATCATATCCTTTGACGTGATGCACTCTCCCGCCATTCCAGTTATCATAGGATTACCCTGGCTACAGCAGCACAACCACGCATTGATTGGAGGGATGGCAAGACAGTCCAGTGGGAGCCATAGTCAGACTCCTCACCATTGCCGGTCATTTCTCTTACCACAGTCCTGGCGGGAGTAGAAACACCCCCGGCTAATGACTCCGCTCTTCCTGAAGTATATGCAGATTTCATCGACATGTTTAGCAAGACACAATCAGAGGTTCTACGTCCTCACAGACCTTATGATTGCCCCATTGAAATGGTTCCCGGCGCTGTTCTTCCTATGTGTAAGTCCTACCCCTTGTCTCTCCCTGAAACTGAAGCCATGGCAGCATACATCAAAGAAAACCTTGAAAAAGGATTAATTCGTAATTCTTTGTCCCCTGCTGGTGCCGGTTTCTTTTTTGTCAAGAAGAAAGACGGATCCCTGAGACCATGCATTGATTACCGAGGGCTTAATCTCATCACAGTCAAGAATCGGTACCCCCTTCCGCTGATCTTTGAACTTTTTGATAGGCTTCAAGGGGCAAAAAAAAATTCTAAGCTAGACCTCCGAGGAGCCTACAATCTTATTCGCATCCGAGAATGCAATGAATGGAAGACTGCCTTCAATACCAGAAGCGGCCACTACAAGTATCTTGTAATACCTTTCGGCTTATGCAATGCTCCTGCTGTTTTTCAGGATTTTATGAATGATGTCTTCCGTGATGTACTCAACTCTTTCATAATCATCTATCTGGACGATATCCTCATTTTTTCTAAAATTCTTCAAGATCATGTCCAGCATACCAGGCTCGTTCTCGCTCGCCTTCGTGTCAATAATCTCTACGCTAAGCTCGAAAAATGTCTTTTTTCGTCAAGCCTCTACTGCCTTCTTAGGCTATATAATTTCAGATAAAGTATTTTCTATGGACCCTGAAAAACTTAAGGCTGTTTTGGATTGGCCTCAGCCCAACTCTCTCAAAGCCATCCAGCGTTTTTTTGGGCTTCTCCAATTGCTATAGGAAATTCACCCGAAAATTTTCAACCAGTGTGGCTCCCATTACTTCCCTTACAAAGAAGGGAGCTGACCCGTCTGTATGACCTCCACAGGCCGTCTCGTCCTTTGAAACCCTGAAACAAGCTTTCGTCTCGGCACCCATTCTGCGACATCCCAATGTTAGTCTTCCTTTTACTTTAGAAGTTGATGCGTCTGACACCCACACACACACTGATTGGCGCACTGGTGCATGCACACACACACACCCACTGACTGGCGCACGCGCACACACCCACTGACTGACGCACACACACACCCACTGACTGACGCACACACACACCCACTGACTGGCGCACGCACACACACACACCCACTGACTGGCGCACGCACACACACACACTGACTGGCGCACGCACACACACACACACTGACTGGCGCACGCACACACACACACTGACTGGCGCACGCACACACACCCACTAACTGGCGCACGCACACACACACACCCACTGACTGGCGCACGCACACACACACCCACTGACTGGCGCACGCACACACACACACCCACTGACTGGCGCATGCACACACACCCACTGACTGGCGCACGCCACACACACACCCACTGACTGGCGCACGCACACACACCCACTTACTGGTGCACGCACACACAAACCCACTGACTGGCGCACGCACACACACACACTGACTGGCGCACGCGCACACACACACACCCACTGACTGGCGCATGCACACACACACCCACTAACTGGCGCACACACACACACACACACTGACTGACGCACACACACACACACCCACTGACTGACGCACACACACACCCACTGACTGACGCACACACCCACACCCACAGACTGGCGCACGCACACCCACACACCCACTGACTGGCGCACGCACACACACCCACTGACTGGCGCACGCACACACACCCACTAACTGGCGCACGCACACACAAACACCCACTGACTGGCGCACGCACACACACACCCACTGACTGGCGCACGCACACACACACACCCACTGACTGGCACACGCACACACACACACCCACTGACTGGCGCACGCACACACACCCACTTACTGGTGCACGCACACACAAACCCACTGACTGGCGCACGCACACACACACACTGACTGGCGCACGCGCACACACACACACCCACTGACTGGCGCATGCACACACACACCCAATAACTGGCGCACACACACACACACACACTGACTGACGCACACACACACCCACCCACTGACTGACGCACACACACACCCACTGACTGATGCACACACCCACACCCACAGACTGGCGCACGCACACACACACACCCACTGACTGGCGCACGCACACACACACACACACACACTGACTGGCGCACACACACACACCCACTGACTAGCGCACACACACACACACACACACACACACTGATTGGCGCACTGGCGCACGCACATACACACCCACTGACTGGCGCACGTGCACACACACCCACTGACTGGTGCATGCGCACACACACACTGACTGGCGCACGCGCACACACACACCCACTGACTGGCGCACGCGCACACACACACACACTGACTGGCGCACGCGCACACACACACCCACTGACTGACGCACACACACACACACCCACTGACTGGCGCACGCACACACACACACTCTTACTGGCACATGCACACACACACACACACCCACTGACTGGCGCACACACCCACTGACTGGCGCACACACACACACACACACCCACTGACTGGTGCACGCACACACACACACCCACTGACTGGCGCACGCACACACACACACACACACCCACTGACTGGCGCACGCACACACACCCACTGAATGGTGCATGCACACACACCCACTGACTGGCGCACGCACGCACACACACACACCCACTGACTGGCGCACGCACGCACACACACACACCCACTGACTGGCGCACACACCCACACACACACTGATTGGTGCACTGGCGCATGCACACACACACACCCAATGACTGGCGCACGCACACACACACACACTGACTGGCGCACACACACACACACACACACACTGACTGGCGCACACACACACACCCACTGACTGGCGCACACACACACACACACACACTGATTGGCGCACTGGCGCACGCACACACACACCCACTGACTGGCGCACGCGCACACACACCCACTGACTGGCGCACGCACACACATACCCACTGACTGGCGCACGCACACACACACCCCCACTGACTGGCGCACGCACACATACACACCCACTGACTGGCGCGTGCACACACACACACACACACTGACTGGCACGCACACACACACACCCACTGACTGGCGCGCACACACACACACACCCACTGACTGGCGCACGCACACACACACCCACTGACTGGCGCACGAACACACACACACCCACTTACTGGCGCGCGCACACACACACCCACTGACTGGCGCACGCGCGCACACACACCCACTGACTGGCGCGCACACCCACACCCACTGACTGGCGCAAGCACACACACACACCCACTGACTGGCGCACGCACACACAGACACACCCACTGACTGACGCGCGCACACACACACACTTACTGACTGGCGCACGCACACACACACCCACTGACTGGCGCACACACACACACACCCACTGACTGGCGCACGCACACACCCACTGACTGACGCACACACACACACACCCACTGACTGGCGCACGCACATACACACACCCACTGACTGGCGCACGCACACACACACCCACTGACTGGCGCACACACCCACTGACTGGCGCATGCACACACACACCCACTGACTGGCGCACGCACACACACACACCCACTGACTGGCGCACGCACACACACACCCACTGACTGGCGCACGCACACACACACCCACTGACTGGCGCACACACACACACCCACTGACTGGCGCACGCACACACACACACCCACTTACTGGTGCACGCACACACACACCCACTGACTGGCGCACGCACACACACACACCCACTGACTGGCGCACACACACACACCCACTGACTGGCGCACGCACACACACACCCACTGACTGGCGCACACACACCCACTGACTGACGCACACACACACACTGACTGACGCACACACACACACACTGACTGACGCACACACACCCACCCACTGACTGGCGCATGCACACACACACCCACTGACTGGCGCGCGCACGCACACACACACACACACACTGATTGGTGCACTGGCGCACGCGCACACACACACCCACTGACTGGCACGCACACGAACACCCACTGACTGGCGCACGCACACACACTGACTGGCGCACGCACACACACACACACCCACTGACTGGCGCACGCACACACACACACCCACTGACTGGCGCACGCACACACACACCCACTGACTGGTGCACGCACACACACACACCCACTGACTGGCGCACGCACACACACACACCCACTGACTGGCGCACGCACACACACACACCCACTGACTGGCGCACGCACACACACACACACCCACTGACTGGCGCACACACAAACACACACACACACTGATTGGCGCACTGGCGCACGCACACACACACCCAATGACAGGCGCACGCACACACACACACACTGACTGGCGCACACACACCCACCCACTGACTGGCGCACACACACACACACACACACACACACACACACACACACACACACACTGATTGGCGCACTGGCGCACGCACACACACACCCACTGACTGGCACGCACACACACACCCACTGACTGGCGCACATACACACACACACACACTGACTGGCGCACACACACACACACACACCCACTGACTGGCGCACGCACACACACACCCACTGACTGACGCACGCACGCACACACACACACACTGACTGGCGCACACGCACACACACACACACTGACTGGCGCACGCACGCACACACCCACTGACTGGCGCACACACACACACCCACTGACTGGCGCACGCACACACACACACCCACTGACTGGCGCACGCGCACACACACACACCCACTGACTGGCGCACGCACACACACACACCCACTGACTGGCGCACGCGCACACACACACCCACTGACTGGCGCACGCACACACAGACCCACTGACTGGCGCACGCACACACCCACTGACTGGCGCACGCACACACACACACCCACTGACTGGCGCACGCACACACCCACTGACCGGTGCACGCACACACACCCACCCACTGACTGACGCACACACCCACACACCCACTGACTGACGCACACACACATACACCCACTGACTGGCGCACACACACACACACTGACTGGTGCACGCACACACACACCCCCACTGACTGGCGCACGCACACACACACCCACTGACTGGCGCACGCGCACACACACACACCCACTGACTGGTGCACGCACACACACACACACCCACTGACTGACGCGCGCACACACACACACCCACTGACTGGCGCACGCACACACACACACACTGACTAGCGCGCACACACACCCACTGACTGGCGCGCACACACACATACCCACTGACTGACGCACACACACACACACACCCACTGACTGACGCACACACACTGACTGACGCCCACACCCACACCTACTGACTGACTGACTGACACACACACCCACTGATTGACTGACGCACACACACACACACACACACATACACACACACCCACTGACTGATGCACACACACTGACTGACGCACACACCCACACCCACTGACTGACTGACTGACACACACACCCTGACTGACGCACACACACACACACACACACACACACACACACACACACACACACACACACACACACACACACACACACACACACACACACACACACACACACACACACTGATTGACGTGCGCACACACATACACACACACACACTGAATGAAGCTGTAAAGGAGGGGGGAACGGAGCTGGAAAGGGGTCGGGGGACCGGACCGGTAAATGGGTGGGGATGGACCGGACCTGTAAAGGGGGGGGAGCTGGAATGGGGGACAAACAGAGAGGGGGGAGACAGGAGAAGAGAGAGGGGGTAGACAGGGGAAGAGGGGGGGGAGAGAGAGAGCGGGGGAGACAGGGGAAGGGGGAGAGGGGGGAAGAGAGGGAGGGGGGAGACAGGGAAAGAGAGAGAGAGAGGGGGGAGGAGAGAGATTAGAGGAGAGAGAGGAGCAGGAACATTACATCCCGGGCAACGCCGGGTCACTCAGCTAGTATATATATATATATATACTAGCTGAGTGACCCGGCGTTGCACATATATATAGTGTTCGACAAACCTATACATTTGCACGCCCCAGGCGAGTGGATTTAACATCGTGGCGAGCTCCTATTGGCCCAAGCAGCACACGTGTGGTACTAGGTGGCAAGTAGATTTTTTGTTTGGCGAGTAGAGTTTTTGGTGATTTGTCGACCACTGTATATATATATACACACACACACACACACACACATATATATAAAAAATTATTGGACATATAAACTGTGAATAAACCATATATAATCCAGATAACCAGAAACAAATGTAAAAAGGATATAATGGATGGAGTGGGACACATCACGGGGGTCTTATCTGCTTCAGTTGGAATAATCAGTTCCAGGAAGATTCTAAAAGATAAACAGAAGTGCATGCCCCATAGCGTATTTCAATTTATTACAATAGTGGTTTTGGAGAAAACCATAAAAATGCGCTCTCACAGGTGTAGTATTCCCCTGAGGAAGATGCGTAGGGTTGTTTTCTATTGGACTTTGTCCTGCCGCTATGTCTCAGCGTCACTCAGCGATTATCCCCTCCCCCCAACACAAACAAATACGGAGCTCAGTGCTGTAGGAGATCCTGCATCAGGAAGTGTTGCAGAGTGATCTGTAGGTGCACCTCCACAACTGCCAGCTGTGCACGTGTGGTGTGTTTGCTACTGAGCTTTTTCCATCTCTGCTCCAGCTACACACAAGGACTGCTACCGGGGTGCTATGCTGATCTCCACCTGTATCAGGTTATACAAACTGCCTTTTAAATTACTGCACTTGTGTGTGCATTTTTATGGTTTTCTCAAAACCCACTATTGTAATAAATTGAATTACGCTATGGGGCATGCACGTCTATTTTTTGTCACATATACGCATACATACATGTACTAGAATTCAATCAGCGCTCAACCAAATATCGATACTGGGACAAGTAAAACAAAAACAAAGTAGAAAAAATAAAAACAGTAGTAAATCAGGTATTGAGACATATAGGACAAGTCCAAAAATTAAGTCCTGGAATAGAAGATCTTATACTGTAAATCCAGTCTCAATAGGAAAAAATCATAAATACAAGAGAAGTCCTGGAGCTGCTTTCTTCAGAGAGATATCCCCAACCTTCTGTAAATCCACTTCAACTAAAAATAGAAGAGCACACAGACAACTCTCATAGTGTATACAATTTATTCCACAAAAATAGAACAAGATAATAATAGTTAACAATTGCACTCACAGTTGTGCTTACTGCAGTAACCATATATATATATTTATATAGCAACTGTAAATATTACTGTATGTTCATTTGCATGTCTTAGACAGGTCTGCAACCCTGTCTTTCCCCATTGTCACCCAGCATACAGCGCTTCCACTGCAGCAAGGGATTCTGGGAAATGACATGCAAATGAGCACTTAGTGCCACCTTTTGTCTCAAGCTTGTATTACACAAGCCAATCCTCAAGCCAATGCATGCTGTTATATATATATATATATATATATATATATACAGTGTTTGACAAACCTATACATTTGCTCGCCCCGGGCGAGTGGATTTAACATCGTGGCGAGCTCCTATTGGCCCAAGCAGCACACGTGTTGTACTAGGTGGCGAGTAGATTTTTTGGTGATTTGTCGACCACTGTATATATATATATATATATATATATATATATATATATATATATATATATATATATATATATATATATATTAATAACAGGTACATACTGTATCCACACATGGGGACTTGATACAGTAACCAGCTACACTGATAACTGGATACTACATATATCAATAGTAAAAGGAAATAACAGATAAAACAATATTTGATTAAAAACTATTAAGAGACAATTAAATCTTCATGACGTTAATAAATGAGTTATCTAGAAAAGGAACTCATTAAAGCATGAAGGGTGGGGAGCTTCAACAAACTAGGTGATGCAAATACACTTGTTAAATATATAGCTAAATGGAAGGAAATGGACCAGAGCTATTCAAAAAACTATATACACTATTTACACTATAAAAAGGCAGTCATATCAAAGTCTACATTGAGTCCATGGGGTACTAGGGTGATTGTGGACCAACTTAATCCCTCTTAGTTTAAGACCTTCGGGATTCCTATTGTGAAAATCCAAAAAGTGTTTAGATAAATAGTGCAGTTCAAAGCCCTTAATGATGTTCCCTCTATGTTCTAGGAATCTCTCACGTAGAGAGATTTTGTTCTTTTTGTTCTTGCTATATACAAACGTTTACAGGGGCATTCAACCAGGTATACCACAAAGCTGGTCATACAGTTAAGAAAATCTTATTCCAAAAAAACTTTGTGAACTCCAAACGGGTTTCACAGAAATGAATCCCTCTCAATATGCACTCTAAATATGATTATCTTTTTTGCAGAGATAACTGCAGAGTCAAATACTCAGAACATCGACAAGACAACTAAAGGAGTGCAAGGTTCCCAAGGGACCCCACTAGTAGAGAAAAATAATAAAATGTTATTAATATATACCAATAGTTAAAATGGACATACAAGTGATAGTGAATAAATGTGAATAAAATCCCCTCAGTGATATGGTCCAGCTACTGCAGTATGGTGTAGTCAAATGGATATTATTAATAGGGTCATTAGGCTAAAAAATGCCTCAATATATCCACTAGGTGGCACTATGGCTACTATGTACGTAGTGGTGGCTAAATAACCTAATGATCTTCCCTATGTAACCAACTACATGTGAGAGGAGAGGAATAGGAGAAAACGGGGGTGCGCTGTGCCTCACAATGAACTCAATAGTGGATAGAGAAGGTATGTATATGTCTGTGTAGTTGGGAAACGATGGTACCGTGTGTTCCTACTATTGTGACCATATAACATATGCATCAAATATACAGACTCGAATGACACAGAACTGTGTATATTCAAAACGATCACAGGTCTTATATATCCTGGGAATTGATTATTGTATAAAGGAGTCACTTTAATAATCAATTCCCAGGATATATAAGACCTGAGGTTCAACAGGTAGAGACGCCTCCTTCCCCTGATAAAGTGTGACAAGTTCACAGGAAACGTGCGTTGGGTAGCAGTGACGTCATGACGCTGACGTCCTAACAGTGAACGGTCCAGAGGAGTCGGAGGGACGTGGAGAGGGGTAGTATAGCGCTGGTGCCAGCCTGCATGTGTATATTGTGTCTCGCATGCTGCATTTGGCATTCGGGTGGTTTTGCCCTGCACACTTCCGTGCTACATATTGTAAGACGGGTTATTGTGGGATCTTGTCCTGGCTGAAGCCTTATTGACATCACGTGTATTAGTACAGCAGTACTATACCGGATGGGCGTTTCTATTGCCATCTGAGACGAGTGTTGAATGGATTCAGTGGTTAGGGTTATTGTGCTGGTGTAAGCTAGGTGAGGTTGAATTAGGCAGTGTCCTATATATGTACACCCCATTGCCAGATACACCTCAAGCACCTCCTACTAGAAGAACACAACCTAAATCGTCACACAGGTGTAGCTGATTAGCGTCTAGCCTCAAAGCAGATAATCACCTTATGGATATGGGAGATCGTTTTGTATAAACACAGTTATGTGTCATTAGAGTCTGTATATGTGATGCATATGTTATCTGGTCACAATAGTAGGAACACACGGTATCATAGTTTCCCAACTACACAGACATATACATACCTTCTCTATCAAATAGAGAGTTCATTGTAAGGCACAGCGCACCCCCGTTTTCTCCTATTCCTCTCCTCTCACATGTAGTTGGTTACATAGGGAAGATCATTAGGTTATTTAGCCACCACTATGTACACAGTGGCCATAGTGCCTCCTAGTGGATATATTGAGCATTTTTTACCCTAATGACCCTATTAATAATATCCATTTGACTACACCAGGGGAGTGCAAACTTTTTGTGCTCCGCCCCCCTGTCTCTCTGCCCCGGCTCTCGCACCCCCCGCCTACCTTCATCCGGGTCAGATGACGCTGCATGGGCGTGTGACGTCAGGTCACATGGTGCCATGGCGACGCCATACAGACGGCTGAATCCCGGTAAGTAAACAGTTGCAGGGGCCTCACGCGATCCCCCAGCATTTAATTTAAATGCCTGGGGGAAGAGCGCAGGGCCTCTGCAACTGGGGGTCGCGCCCTCCACTTTGTGCACCACTAGACTACACCATACTGCAGTAGCTGGACCACATCACTGAGGGGATTTTATTCACATTTATTCACTATCACTTGTATGTTCATTTTAATAATTGGTATATATATATGTTAATAAAATTTTATTATTCTTCTCTATTAGTGGGGTCCCTTGGGAACCTTGCACTCCTTTAATTGTCTTGTGTCACGGGAGACTCCTGTGGCGGGTAGGATCTCGGTGGCCGGAACAGCATGACCGTAGTAGGGGTCACAAGCAGGGGTCCAAGGCAGGCGGCAGGTAGCGAAGTCAGGAAACAAGCAGAGGTCCGAGGCAGGCGGCAGGTAGCGAAGTCAGGTAACAAGCAGAGGTCGGCAACGAGGAGACTGGAACAGGACAGGCGGGGCAGGACAGGTCCGGGAGCAGGGACTGAGAACGGGGAGCAAGGAACAAACAGGGACAAGCCAGATTACTAGCAAGGGCCTTTACTGTGAACAGACTATAAATACAGGTACAGGAACAGATCAGGATCAAAGACAGAGGCATGTGATAGGAGTCTGACTTGAAGCAAAGGCAATTGAACCAACCAGGAAGCAGAAGCTAGAAAGGACAGAGACAGGAGCAACAAGAAGACAGACAGAGGAGCCCAGAGGAAACAGAAGACAGCAGCACACCCAGTGGACAAAGAAGAACTATGGCTAGGCAGGAGGTCTAGGTGACCCTGACATTACTCCCCCCTCTCAAGAGCGTTCTCCGGACGATCCTCCAGGCTCTTCAGGGAAACATTGATGGAAGGCCAACTTAATGTGTACGTCAAGTGCTGATGGGAAATCTGTGAGAGGCGCATTTATCCTCATCACAAGAGCATCGGCATCAGCATCAAGAACATTAGGCATAGAAAGGAACTTCACCAGGGATCTGTCTAACGTCATAGAAGGGGCATCAGGAACAGATACATCAGGTTCTTCACATGCGGCAGAGGGGACATATTCACTTTCCGTGGTCTCCTTTTGTGACCAATATATCTCTTTTAGTTTTGGAATCTGGAACTTCCCAATGGATACGTTCAACTCCATTGCAGAGGCATGGACATCAGGAATGTGGGCATCAAGGACGGGTGCAGACTTTTCACATGGGTAAGTGGGAACATAGAATTCACGCTCCATGGTCTCCTTTTGTGACTGCCGTTTCGTGGTATCACCTAAATTCTCATTAATACCAGCTATTTGAGTTTTCAGCTCTTGAAGCTGTCCTTCTGCACTTCTTTTCCCACTCAATACAGTTGTCAGTTCGGCTTCTTTGGAGTTGAGTCGCGACTCCATATCTCCCAGCTGACTCAGAGTAAAGCTTAAATATGATGCATCTTCTTCATTTCTGATCTGCAGCTGCCGGTACTCCTCCCGGGCATTGTACAGCTCCAGCTGCAGCCGGACCTTATCACGGGCTGTGTTGTCCAATAATTTGCAGGCATCGGCTATTTTGACCTCATAGCGCTGTGTCAGGCCAGCCACTTGACAGACGGACACCTTCTCTCTCTCCTCCTTTTTGGCAAGCTGTGTCTTGAGCTCAGCGATCTGCGCCTGCAGCGCTGTGAGTTGCTGAGATGTGTGTTCAGCTGCTAGCTTAAGCTCTTCCTCCAGCGAGGCTCTGGTTATGCTCAGTGTGGCCTTCAGCTCCTCATGCTGTTCTTTGGGGACACACTGGGTACTCAAATAATCTTATAGAAACAACAAAGGAATAGGGAGTGATCACAGGACCATACCAATTGAATAATGTAGTCAAATATATAAGTGAGGTAATCAAAGAGATGGGTGCAAACTGTGAACTGAAAAGTGAATCAGAAAAAGGGGGAAGGGAAACACAAAATGAATGTGCACCCTAAAAGAATTCACTTATATGCACACCAAACTAGTGTAAAAATTAACTTTTAATAAATTCCTTAAAACATATATTACCAAAGTAATGTGTAATGTGAATTAAAAATGTATTAAATCAGAAATATCTGGCATCCGTGTCTTTGATTATTGGAGTCGTGCTATCCCAGATGTCCACTTAATATTAGTGGGGTACCAGAGACAGGGGATGCTAAGAGTCAGGGTATTAACCCCTCTGGAGCAACGATGAGACCCAGTAGTAAGAGTATATAGTGGTTCACAAGTAGGTGGCCAACAGATTAAGCTTCCTTGCTAGATGGACCAGCACTGCGCACTGCAATGAAGGCTTAGGTGTATTAAAGTACAAGTGCCTGGATAATAAAGCTAGCACATATAGTGTAATGATGATACAGACACTGCAGTATAAAACTGCCAGACACAGCAGTGCTGGGGTGAATAGCACAGTGATAACTGTGAAAGCGCCTCACATAGAGTGCAAGGAAAGCAGGCACACAAACTGTGAGAATAAATAAATGAACGACTAACTGCTGGGGTCTGCAAAGTTAGAACCAGGAGACTGCAGACACTACATTAAAACAGCTCCAAGTAGGAGACTGACAACATTGCGCGTCCAACGCGCGTTTCCCTCCAGCAAAGGAGCTTCTTCAGGGACAAGTTGTAGTGTCTGCAGTCTCCTGGTTCTAACTTTGCAGACCCCAGCAGTTAGTCGTTCATTTATTTATTCTCACAGTTTGTGTGCCTGCTTTCCTTGCACTCTATGTGAGGCGCTTTCACAGTTATCACTGTGCTATTCACCCCAGCACTGCTGTGTCTGGCAGTTTTATGCTGCAGTGTCTGTATCATCATTACACTATATGTGCTAGCTTTATTATCCAGGCACTTGTACTTTAATACACCTAAGCCTTCATTGCAGTGCGCAGTGCTGGTCCATCTAGCAAGGAAGCTTAATCTGTTGGCCACCTACTTGTGAACCACTATATACTCTTACTACTGGGTCTCATCGTTGCTCCAGAGGGGTTAATACCCTGACTCTTAGCATCCCCTGTCTCTGGTACCCCACTAATATTAAGTGGACATCTGGGATAGCACGACTCCAATAATCAAAGACACGGATGCCAGATATTTCTGATTTAATACATTTTTAATTCACATTACACATTACTTTGGTAATATATGTTTTAAGGAATTTATTAAAAGTTAATTTTTACACTAGTTTGGTGTGCATATAAGTGAATTCTTTTAGGGTGCACATTCATTTTGTGTTTCCCTTCCCCCTTTTTCTGACTCAAATAATCTTGCAGCATCTTTATTTTGTAGGCAGTCTGGAAACTTTCTTCCTGCAGAACTTGCTGCTTTTCTTCAGCATTCACCCATTTCTCCTTGGTGTCCTGCAGATGTGTACGCAGTTCTCGCAGCTGACTCTGCAGCATATTTTCTGCTTGTGTGCGCCGCTCCAGGGAGATACGTTCTTCTTGCAGCACTCTCTCTGCATTCTGCAGTGCTGTTTGCACGTCTAACTTTTCCTGGGCCAACTGTTTCTTCTCCTCTCCTAATTCATGGAGTTTCTTAGCTCCTTCCCTGACTTGGACATAGAGATTCTTGCACTCTTGGGTTACAGTTTCAAAACTGATATTTAACCCTTCGAAGATTTCTCTCAATGAACATAGTTCTGTGTTGAAGTGGCAACTCTTCTCCTTAGAGGCTTCCAGCTCTGTAGTAAGCCTGTGAACCTCTTTCTGAGATGCTTCCAGTGCTGCGTCAACTTGAGCCATGAAAGTCTGGTACTGGGCAGAATCAGCGTAGGCCTTCTCCAGCTTACTTGACAAGATCAACCTGTCATTCTCCAACTGATATTTTTCTTTTTCCCAGTCACCCTCTGCTTTTTCCAGCGCTAATTGCATCCTTGACTTTTCTTCTATCAATAGTCTCTTCTCCTCTTCTGATTCATGGAGTCTTTTATCTCCTTCACTGGCTTGGACAGAGAAGTTCTTACTCATTTGGTTTATAGTTTCAAACCTACTATTTAACTCTTCGGAGGCGTCTCATAGAACGTATCTCTGTTTTCAAGTAGCATCTCTCCTCACGAACGACTTCCATCTCTTTTTTGAAGTAGCAAATCTCCTCCTGGGAGACTTTAAGCTCTGTATTAAGCCTGTCAATTTCCTTCATAGAGATTTCCAGGAATTCGTTACTTTTAGAAGCGAGGCGCCAATTCTCAGCAGCATCAGTATATGCCTTCTCCAGCTCACCTGACATGACATCCAGGTCACTCTCCAACTGCTCTTTTTCTTTCTCCTGAAGAACACACTTAGCAATTGCTGAGGATAGACAGCTTTGTAGTGCAGCGTTGGCTTCTTGCTCCTTATCTAAACGTCCATAAAGACAATCAATCGCTTTCTGTGCAGCTTGAAGCGTCTGAGTAGGGGCATCTTTCTTTTCTTCCACTATTCTTGGGATACGTCTGTGAGTTGCCTTAAGCTGCAGCATATCTCTTTCATCAAATGCAGACTCTGAGGTTAAATTTTCATTCTTAATTCCTTCTGCAATTTCCACAGTAATGCCTCCCTTCTTTTTCTTCTTCTTCCTTGCTTTGAGAAGTTCTGAAGAATCAGTGGTACTGTGTTCACATTTACTGCTCAAGACTGTTTGAGTGGGAGCCATAATTTCAGACATGGGGAAACCACACTTCCCAAGAAACCAGTAAAGAGGAAATGTGTTTTTAAAGCAGAAGCATTAGAATGAACAACAGGAATATTAGACACAGAGAGACACAAGATAGGAGAGCTGACCTTTTGAGACTTTAGCATCAGTCACGGAGATTTATAAATGCAAGGAAAAAACATAGACAGAGAAACCTGCAGTTATAGCAAACAAACAGTAGATGGCGCTCTAATACTATAAATAAATAAAGTGTATAAATGTGATATACAAAAATGCAATGTGATATTAAATAAAATAAAACAAGTGCAAGTATGGGTACAATAGTTCACTCAAACCCTTAGATGGACTGTTTCAGGGTCCAGGAAACAGTATGGACAGGAAAAACCAGGGGAGCGGTTGTACCTTAAAATAAAAACAAAATCTGCATAGTGTGATAATGTTACGCACAATAAAGTGGTTTCTAAGAAACTTAGAAATCTATATGGGAAGGCTATAACACATATAACCACCCAAGAATGGTATAAACACCAAGAGGAGTTAAGACCTTAAGCAGAGACAAACACAGGGATAAACAAAACACTTTTATCCATAAATGAATGAATTGGAGGCTTACAGAATCCAAAAGGATTAACAGCATAGGGAGTAGGTAATCATCCGATCATCCGGTCACTGCTACTGCTGCACTGCTGCACGCCACCCGACTGTGTCTCGAACAGCCGTCACGTCACTTCCGGAATCCCGGCCGGTTGGAGATGACGTCACAGGCTCAGTGTTCTCTCTCGCTCAGTCTCAGGGTCACACTCAACGCGTTTCGACGCACTAGAATGACGTCTTCATCATTCCTGATGAAGACGTCATTCTAGTGCGTCGAAACGTGTTTCTTTGAGGAGGTAAGTAGGAATTTAGACCAGGGTAATGCAGTTGATGTGGTCTACGTAGATTTTGCAAAGGCTTTTGATACGGTTTCACACAAGAGGTTGGTGTACAAAATAAAGAAAATTGGACTCAGTAATAATATATGCACCTGGATTGAAAACTGGTTAAAGGATAGACAACAGAGGGTTGTCATAAATGGAACTTTTTCAGGATGGGCTAAAGTCGTGAGTGGAGTACCTCAGGGATCGGTACTGGGACCCCAGCTTTTTAACTTGTTTATTAATGATCTTGAGGTTGGATTCTAGAACAAAGTCTCCATCTTTGCTGATGATACTAAATTGTGTAAGGTAATAGAATCAGAGCAGGATGTAATTTCTCTTCAGAAGGACTTGGAGAGACTGGAAACGTGGGCAGGTAAATGGCAGATGAGGTTTAATACAGATAAATGTAAGGTTATGCATTTGGGATGCAAGAATAAAAAGGCTACTTACAAATTAAATGGAGACATATTGGGGGAATCCTTGATGGAGAAGGATTTAGGAGTGCTTGTAGACAGCAGGCTTAGCAATAGTGCCTAATGTCATGCAGTAGCTGCAAAGGCAAACAAGATCTTATCTTGCATCAAACGGGCAATGGATGGAAGGGAAGTAAACATTATTATGCCCCTTTACAAAGCATTAGTAGGACCTCACCTTTAATATGGAGTACAATTTTGGGCACCAATCCTAAGAAAAGACATTATGGAACTAGAGAGAGTGCAGAGAAGAGCCACCAAATTAATAAAGGGGATGGACAATCTAACTTATGAGGAGAGGCTAGCTAAATTAGATTTATTTACATTAGAAAAGAGGCGTATAAGAGGGGATATGATAACTATATACAAATATATTCAGGGACAATACAAGGACCTTTCAAAATAACTATTCATCCCACTGGCAGTACAAAGGACTCGGGCCATCCCTTAAGGTTGGAGGAAAGGAAATTTCACCAACAACAAAGGAAAGGGTTCTTTACAGTAAGGGAGTTAACATGTGGAATTCATTACCCATGGAGACTGTGATGGCAGATACAATAGATTTGTTAAAAAAAAACATTGGACATCTTTTTAGATGGGAAAGGTATACAGGGATATACCAAATAAGTATACATGGGATGGATGTTGATCCAGGGATTAATCCGATTGCCAATTCTTGGGAGTCAGGAAGGAATTAATTTTTCCCCTTAATGGGGTTTTTTGTTTGCCTTCCTCTGGATCAATAAGTAAGTATAGATATCGGATAAAGTATCTGTTGTCTAAATTTAGCATAGGTTGAACTTGATGGACCTATGTCTTTTTTCAACCTCATCTACTATGTAACTATGTAACTTTCCAAGTGAGCAGGTCTTGCATGCAGCTGGTTGTGACAGATCCAATGCGATCATTTTCCCTCTAATCATAGAGGTAAATAAGAATTTTAATCAGTTAGTGTTAGGACCTACTAACGGTCATGCCTTGATGTGGCTAGCAGGCTTATAACGCTTTGGCCAAAGGGTTCAACTAAATTACCCTTTTCAAGAGATATGTAGGTATTTCACTGTGTATTTTTGTCGTATTGGATGTGGCTTTTGGCTTCTTTGTTTTTTGTTGTATTTATAGATAATAACACTGAATATTCAGAATCTGTGCTAGAATATCCCTCGGCTGTCACCATTACCCTAACTTGTTCTGTTCTAAAGACTGCCGTCTAGGAACTTACATACATACGTACGTGTCAACATGCCACTGTGCAGATTTCATTTGTTATTCAGTTCTTCTGCCTTAACCAGCTTCTTCACTAGTAGTATGGTTCCAGTTCTTATATTTCTCATTATGTGCTTTTAAATGGCTGTTACATTGTATATATAAATGCGTCCTTGGTTGCCATGGTAACACACGAGGCATCTGTGGTTATTCTGAGGCCAGAGTCACATGTGATGTGTGAATAGCCCCCGATAGCATTAACTCAGCCCCCTTTCCAAATCACTCCAAGTCCTATAATATTTCCTTCACTTTATTGGAAAAGCAGCAGTAAATACAGGCTCTTGTGGATGGTGTGTAGTAGTGATTTGTAGTTAGAAGCAGGTAGAAAGAGATGGCCTTGCCATAGGAGAGTAACAGAGATGGGTGCTGTACTCACTGTCTCCAGGGTGGAAAAGGAAGTGAGGAGCAATGTGGGTAAAGGGAATAGTCTTGGGACAGACTATCTGTGAACAAAACAGGGGGGAGGGCAGAATATCCCATTCTGAGAAGGATCTCAGAGGCTGCAGTAGCAACTCATTGATTACATGCCCCCAGAGGCAAGAAATGCAACATTGTAACATATCACACAGGCACAGTGTGTGTGTGCAAACTACATGCAGCTGAAAATAAGAAACTGACAGGCAGAAGCTGCAAACAAGGGGGGGGGGGGGTGAACAGTGAGAGCAAATAATGGCTTACTTGTTCCATGATACTCCCCGTCTGATATCTGGAGATACCACTATATAACTTGATTATGTGGAACATATGTGCAATGCAAACAAACATAACATAATAATGCAAAGTCCATGTCCACATAACGAGGCGATACCGGCCGGTACCACTGGCGTTGAAATTATTTGGCGAAGTCTTTTAGCAAAGGATGTTGGGTGGATGCAACGGTCCAGGTTAGCTGGGTGCACCACAATGTCTCTCTGTGAAAGTCTCTGGCACTGTTTCTTTTTAAACGTATGGAAGAACAGTCTTTTTGTCTCTGTGGTTTTACCTACAGAGTGCATCCCCTTGTAGGTATGCCAGCTGTGGCAGCCTGTCACGCTAACACCTGGCGTTTGGCTGAAGGAGATGGCTTTTGGCTCCTTGCGGAAGCGGATCGACACTCCTGGAAAACCAGTTGTCGAATCTAGTCCAGTAAAGAGGGCGTCGTTCGGGAAGACTCCCTGGAGTTGAGCACTGGGGCTGAACACTACACGGATTTGATCGGGTTCCTGAGGGTGGCAGACCCCAGATGATTGGAGGTACCAGCATTCTTCACCTTTCTTTATTAGAGGTGCTGGCTATGCGTGGCCTGTAAGGAATATCTTCTGGATGAAGGCCACAAAGTTGTTTTTGGTCTCCGGTTCCCTTTGTAGGTCGCAGAGGTGCGAAGTGAACCTAGGGATGGCATGTTCTCCATTGTTTGGGAGGCGCCTTCTTGGTGAACGGAATGGTAGTGGGTTCACCCAACTGCCAGGTCCGTCTTTGACGAGCTCCTTGACCGTTAACATCAGGAATTCTCTATCTCCCATCGATAATGTTTGCTTGTCGTCGTCCCTTGTGATCTGGAACGTTGTGCACCCAAAGTCATCGGTGCATTCCTCTTGCACGAGAACGTCTCCAAGTATTTTGGTGATACGCCTTTGTGTCTTTTTGTTGACTGCCGTCAGGAGGTTGTTTTCTCCTAGGACAGGACGAAGAACTGTCTCTTTTGTCCTTGTAAATCCCTTTGTGAAATGTCTCTGCGACTCTATTTTTTGACATGCGAGAAGACAGTCTTTTTGCCACTGTGGCTTCACCTGCAGGGAGCAATCTTTTGCGGCTATGCCAGCCGTGACAGCTGGCTGCCTTGTCGCTTGATACTCTGTGGAAAAGAATGGCTGAACGTCTCAGCTGTGTCATTGCTCTCAAGGGAAAATGGAGGGTATACGGCGCTACTGCGCATGTCCGAAAAAGGCTCCCAGAATTATCTTCAATCAACTTTATTGAACACACACAGGGCTACACCAGCGTCTCCCCCTCAACGCGTTTCACCCTTACACAGAGGGCTTCGTCTCGGAGTGGGGAGAAGTGGTGACAGCCTCTTAAATAGCCTAAAAGCTATAGCCTATAAGCCTAAAAAAGCTATAGCCTATAAGCTAAAAGCTATAGCCTATAGCCTAAAAGCTGTAAGGGTGAAACGCGTTGAGGGGGAGACGCTGGTGTAGCCCTGTGTGTGTTCAATAAAGTTGATTGAAGATAATTCTGGGAGCCTTTTTCGGACATGCACAGTAGCGCCGTATACCCTCCATTTTCCTGATACTCTCTGACGGCGGCACGCAGGAGCAAGCGAGGAGAGTGGGCCCCAAACCGGAGAAAAGCAGGTGAAGTATTATATCCTTCCCCCTGCACCGGTTACCTCTGTGGCCCTGCATAGCTCCCTCGCATCACTCCAGTGTCTGAATTATCCAGACCTGTGTAACTGCACCGAAGCGCACGACAGACCCCTTGGCATTGCTCTCAAGGGAACTGTCTGATTGTTTCTTTTCCTTTGGGAGATCCTTTTGCCGGTCACCTTCGGGAGGTTACTTTCTTCCTTCAGTGGAGTCGACTCGTTATCCTTGGTTGTCTTAACCACTAAGCATCCTAGGCCATTGCCACATCCCCCTGATGTGAGGATGTTCTTGTCGATCTCAGGGGTATGACCTTGTCTCTTCTCTTCACTTGGCCCTCCTGTCACTTGGAGATGGCCAAGACATGGTTCAGAGAGGGATGTGTGTCCACATTCTGTTATCACCGTTCTGCGGGCATCAACATAGTCTTGTCCATGCCCTTTGTCAGTGCACGCGTTGCCCACTATCACCCATCCAAGTCAAGTCTTTGGGCGTACGGTACGTTGTGGGGTCCGTTACGCTGTTTACGGACTTTATGTACCATCAAGATGTCCCTTCCGAGCAGCAGCAAGATCTTGGCGCCTTGTTCTACCGGCGGGATGTAGTTGGCTATTCCTCTGAGGTGCGGGTGATGGCGTGCCACGTCTGGTGTGGGAATCTCGTCCCTCTTTGTGGCCATGTGGTTGCACTCGATAAGTGTGGGGAGAGCTATCTTCACTCTGTTAGCCACTGAATGTATGACGTAACCGCTTGCTCTTTTCCCTGTTGTCTCAGTTGACCCTGCACAGGTTCTGAGGGTGTAAGGTGAGGCATTGTCTTGTAAGTTGAATAAGTTGAAGAACTCCGTTTTCGCCAATGATCTGTTGCTTTGGTCGTCGAGGATTGCATACATCCGAATAGCCGTCTCAGGTTGTCCCTGGGGGTGCACTGCGACAAGGCATATTTTGGAGCAGGACATTTTGTCACTTCCTTTTCCGCAAACCTCGGTGCGCTGAGACGTGAGATGTTGGCTCCCCTTCTCCTTCCTCCCCGCCATGCTCCGCTACGGAGGATGGGTTGTTAAGTTGGTGGAGTGTCAGCGCCTCTGGATGTAAAGATGTTACGTGCTTGTCACTTTTGCACACTGCACATTTGATTTCTTCTTTACAATCTCTGGCTAGGTGAGTCGTGGAACCACAGCACCTGAAGCAAACTCTGAATTCTCCGAGTAACCTCTTGCGTTCCTCTAGGGACTT
Organism: Ascaphus truei; assembly: GCF_040206685.1. Lineage (NCBI taxonomy): Eukaryota > Metazoa > Chordata > Amphibia > Anura > Ascaphidae > Ascaphus > Ascaphus truei. The sequence goes on from NC_134494.1 coordinate 7,935,543, forward strand.
CATCCTGAACCCAAAGCACCTGTTAAGTGGGTGTGGCTTCTTGTGTATGGGACATTCCCTGTTTGGGTCCCTTGGTTCCTCGTCTCCGGCGACCAACTGATCGGGAGTAGTTTGGGTCGTGGGAGACACGTCCGTCTTGTGGACCAAGAGGGGTGTTTGAGTGTCACCGTATCTCGCCACTGGTATTTCATTACTCATGCTGCTTGCACTGTGTGTGGTTTGCGCACCCAACATGAAACTGGGATCCTTCCTTGTCCTTGCCGTTTCGCGGATGAAGCTCAAGAAGAATGAGAATGGGGGGAAGGCGACTTGCTTCTCCCTTTTGTATTTGGAGCCATGTGAAATCCACCTTTCTTGGAGGTTGAAGGGTAGCTTCTCCAAGATGGGTCTCACTCCACGAGCTGAGTCTAGGATGTTGAGACCTGTTAAGGAATGGTCTTTTCTTGCAAACTCCAGCTCTTGCAGCAGGTCACCGAGCTCTCGTAACTTCGAGTAGTCTCTAGATGTGATCTTGGGAAAGCTGTCGACTCTTTTGAAGAGCGAATCCTCGACTGCTTCAGGGCTACCGTAGCACTCTTCTAGCCTTTCCCATACTAGGTCGAGACTTGGTTCGCGTTTGCCGTCCGAAGTCTCTTCGCGTGCTCCCTGGATTCGTTTCCCAGCCATTTGGATAGCAGGTTGACCTCTTCCCTTGCTGAGAAGCCCAGGCTGTTGATTGCGTCCTTGAACGTGAACTTCCACGTCCGGTAGTTCTCAGGACGGTCGTCAAAGTTGGGAGTCCTGTTTGCACCAGGTCACGCCGGATCATGTACTTGGCTATGTCTGTCAGGCCTGAGGCATCGGCGTGTTGGTCACGTTCTGAGGTAGTTGCTGGGAGGGTCCGTGCGGTTGCCTCTTCCTTGGCGTGGACGCGTGATGACTGCTGGTCAGTGTGAGGGGCTGTGTTCTCACGTGTGGGTGTACTTGGATTGCGAGCCTGTTGTGGTGTATCCGTGCGCGCGCTGGCGTATGGATCACTGTTGCGGCTGTGGCTATCCCAGGCAGCATGTACCATTGAAGGAGCAGCATCTTCTCCTCGTGGACCTAGCAAGTCTTCGGTGTCTGTGGAGTCACTCCCTCCGTGTTGAGATGGTGCGCTGGTGTTTATGCTGAAGAGGCTCCTCACGTAGTCTTCAGTGCGTTGGACTGGATCCTCTGAGGCTATCCGTCTGTGGATGGTTGCTCCCCGCCGTCCTGTTGCGCAGCCGCTTCTAAGACTTCGGCTTGGGCTAAGGTGGCAGCGGCGTGCTCTTCTTTGCTTAGAGCTTATAGATCCGCGTCCAGTCCGGCCATTTTACGCGCAGCGGCGGCGTCACTGGCAGCGGCGTCCTTGCCAGCGGTGGCAGCGGCGGCGGCATTCTGCTCCTCCACTTCTATGCGCTCTCTTTCTGCCCTTACGGCTGCCTCTCTCCGACCAAATTCGGCCCTGGCACGTGCGGCCTCTGCGGTGGCTCGCGCCTTGATAGCGTTTGCGCTTGTGCTAGACACGTTAGATTGCGCTGATCTTGCTGACCTTGACGAGTGCCTGGTTGCGCTGGAGCGCTGTGATGCGGTCTCCAGGAGGAGCTCTTTTCTCTCGCTTTGGGCGTCTGCGATGGCGGTTCGCACGCGGCTGTCACGTGTCAAGTCAATATTGTGCTGTAAGTCCCTTTCTTGCAGGCTTTCGCCGGTGTTAGCCCTGGCCAAGTAAGTGACGTATGTCTCTGACAGCCCTTGGTAGCATGAGTGATCTATCTTTAATTGAGTTATTGCCTGCTCGAGCTGTTGTACAGAATTGCCAGCGCCGGCGACATTGCGTATGCCAAGCGTGGTTGTTTCCCAGGCCAACTCTAGTTTAGCGCGGTGCGCTTCAATGTCATTCTCATATTTTTCGCGGGCCTTTTGTGTCAGTGTGACTGTCCGTTTAGGTCTTGCATCTGCCTGCGCCTTTTGCATTTGCGCAGCGGTCTCTGTGTCTGGGTTGTCACTCTCCTGAGTGATGTCTGGTGAGGATCTGAGTTCTGCCATGCTGTAGGTGTGTTTAGGCCTTTAGCCAGTGCGTGTGGTGTGCGGTCTTTTACCTACGTCAGCGATGGGCGACTGTTTCAGATGATGCCGAGCGGTGTCCTGCAGCGTTCAGCGTAGGGGTAGCTGTACTCACAGGTGTCCGGTGGCTCTGACCAGTGTCCTGGCGGGTGTCCAGTGAGAGCAAAAAATGGCTTACTTTTCCATGATGGTGGTATAATGGCAACAACTCCTGTTATGAGCAGCGGAACTTGTCGTGACGCTTGATGTCACAACCCTGAAGCACCGGGAATCAAGCAGACATGCAAGGTCCTCCCAGCTATTTTGATTCCGCCACACGCCTGGAACGGGGTCGGCTTAATGGCGTTTTGGCGTCAAGTGGGTGTGGGCGAATGTCATTGTTATTTAAATGTCTGTCTATTATGCTTGTGCACACTGAGGGGTGATCTGCTGAAAGGACTGATGCCTTTAAATATACAAAGTGATTAGTAAGATACTTTTCCAGCAGTACCTGCGCTGGCTCATGTGCTACATACAATTGCTTCCTTCCTGGATAGCGCAGTTGTGGTGTTAATGCCAAGGTCGTGGGTTTGATCCCCACACTGACCATTCTGCAGGTTTCTTTGCATTTGTTCTGTGTTTTATAAAAGGTTATGAGGATGTAAAAGTTTAAATTGATAAACATACCATGAATTACTCTCTAGGGTTCTCAATCAACGCTGCTCCCTTCCTCCGTTAACATGAGAACACTGAAAAATCACTTCATTTGTCACAGTATATTGAAATATTAGGAACATTTCGTATGGAGCAGAAAAATTAGCATAGAGAAAATACAAGAAAAATAGTCGATCACAAGTGCAATTTTTCAAATATTTTATCTACATTCTTAATCACTTTTTTTTCTCTCCTTCACTGTCCCTCTCTCTCTGCCCCTCACTGTACCTCTTCCCCCCCTCTTCA